>NC_067138.1:67844017-67951517 GCF_903995435.1 Acomys russatus | reverse complement strand
AAAAAAAAAAAAACCAAGAAGAAATGGCGAAAAGTAATAGGAAGCTCATGAGAACACAGTAAAGTTAAGAGAAAAAAAATCACTGTTCTACTGAAGACCCTCAATAACTGAGAAGGAAAATGCTATAATATAAAGGAAGAGAAATCAAAAGGCATTTACTCACTGATACACTCATTAAACAGATAGGAAACCTATTTTTGCAAAGTCTGATGAAATGAGTTGCAACCTTAAGCTCTGGGTGACAAGCTCTGCCCTGTAAAAGCTGGATTTCCCACACCGTCCGGGAGCACAGGTTTATTCCAGTTTGATTAGAGTCAGGCCAAAGAAACCCTTGACTGTCCTGGCATCCCATTGGTCTCTAAAGTAGGACCGTTATCTTCCTCAGCACTTTCAAAAAACTGGCTTTTTGGCTCCTGCTTTAACCACTTCTAAGTGCTTCATAGCTCTCTTGTGCCAAGCTGATGCATTGACAGCTCTTTCAAGAACTCAAAAAATTGCATCCACTTCACAAAGAAATACTTCACGAACTAAAAACAACTGGATATGAAACATTGAAAAAATCTGAAAAGAACATTTGATGGTCTATTTTTGCCATGTCAAAAAAAAATATGGCCTTTGAGTTAAAAATGACAAGTACTGTATCTTTTGTTAGAGGGAGATTTAAGGGGGGAAAAGACAGGGGTTTGAAATGGCTCCGTCAGCATAGCGTTCACATGAGGACCTCAGTTCGATCCCCCCGAGACCCACGTTAAAAGCCGGCTGTGGTATCATGTGTTTGTAGTCTCTGTGCTGAGGATGCAGAGGCAGAAAGAGCCTGGACTTACTAAACACAGCCCAGCCCACTCTGAGAACCCTAAATCCCAGTAAGCAACTACTCAAAGGGCAGAGGACACAGGGGTTTGACCTCTGGCTGTCACATACATTCTCAGGCACACCCACACAAACAGATACCCAAATGGTAATCGGGAACAGTGGCTCAATCCTATCACCTAAGGACTTGAGAGACCGAGGCAGGAGTTTTGCCACGAATCTGAGGACAGTCTGTGCTACAGAGCAAGACCTAGCCTCAAAACAACAGAAGCTACTTAAGGATGCTGTTAACTAGGCAGGCAAGAGAAAGCAGCAGCAGCCAAGCTCGGTGACCTGAGTTCAATCCCTGGCACACACAATGCCAGGTTCGTGCACCCAAAGCCCCTCATAAAATGATAAAAACATGTTGCTTCAAAATCAAGACGTGGAGGCCAGGTGTGATGGTGCGTGCCTTTAACTCCGGAACTCGGGCAGTATGGTCTACAGAGTGAGTGCCAGGACAGCCAGGTTTCATGGAGAGATTCTGTCCAGAAAAACAATGACATCCCCCCAGCCCCCACCCCCTCATCTACCCCCGATCTAAGTTTGGACTGTCAGGATAGCTGGACAAGATCACTTTCCAATGCTTTTTCAAAAGCTGAACACCGGAAGGCATAAACAGGAAAGAGTTCCCCTTCCTGTGAGCTACGGACTGATCGTCCAGTCTTGTTCTTTCCACAAACTCAAGAGATTCCTTCCTGATGTTCAGTTCGATCTCCTTCAGGGAGCAGTGGCTTCCCAGGGAGGTCAAGGCTGTGTTAACCGTTCACACCCTAGCACCAGAGAGGTAGGCAACACTTTGTGAAGGAGCAGCTTTGGCTCTCAGCAGGAGGAAGTCACCTTTCCGCCCCAGGCCTGCTACAATCAAAGCCGCCATCAACTGTGGCAGGCAAAGGGGAACGGGTTAAGGAATCCAGATTGTGGGAGTCTGGGTTTGACATCATCATATGACGTCTTGTTTAAAGCAGCCAGCCAATGCTTACTGCTCCCTTTTTACGATAAGGAAAGGACCAGAGTTTTCTCTAGGCTTCAGATAATGCAAACTGAAGCCGGGATTCAGATAAAATGCGCGTTAGTGACATTGATTGGAAAACCCTTTCAGAAGTGATCTCTAACATAATGAAGGGGCATGAAAAACCACCAAGTGGCATTTTCTGAGGTCAAAGAAAAGTAGAGTGCTAAGGACTTGTAGGTAATCCTTTGCCAGCCCCAGCCAACCCTCCTTAATAAGACGGTACCTAACACCTGCCCTCCTACGGGCTTCCCAGAATAGCCAGCGGCTGCAGAGGATGTCTGCAATTTACTCCGGAATTCTTGGGTAAAGGCAATATCATACAGCGCAGCTGTGTGCTTCTGAAACACATTTAAATTGCATTCCAGAGGCAGGCAGCCATCTCAACTGAGGACAGAAACTTTTAAAAGAGTGGTCACCAGGGACTCAGAAATCCCACACTCTAAAGGTGGCTCCCTCCAGCACTTCTAGCTCCCTTTAACCCCACCAGACTCCTGAGCTTTTGCTAATTGGAGTAATTAAAATGAGAAACGGGTTAGTGAAATCAGTGGCTTGTCTATTAGCATAGTGAGTCGGGGGAGGAGCTCCCCCTAGGTCTTAGACATAGGAGAGGGGAATAGGGTGAAAGCGGCAGGGAGGGAGGGAGGGAGAGAGGGAAGGAGGAACAGGAGGATACAAGTGATAACAATTGAGTTGTAATCTGAATAAATTAATTAATAAAAAACAAAATAAAAATCAACAAAAAAATAAATGGCTGAAGTGGGTGGGGCCTCCATCTGTGCACAGAGCCTCTGTCTGTGGATTGGAGACTCCCCCAACCGTTGCAGGAAGCCCCAGGTTGGTTCCTGGTTGCAAAGTCTCAGCATTGCTAGTATTTGAGGTCTGAGAACTAAAAGGCTCTGAACATTGGGTTCAGAAGACACGGGGTGTTTAACGTGGTAACAAAATCCCTCCTATACAAAGCTACAACATCCCCCTGAAGAAAAGTGAAATGTTTCTGGTGCCTTAAAAACTGAGGCTTCTGTGACATTCCCAGATGACAATTGTACAGCAGGGTTTTTTTATATTGCTTGCTTAAGTCAGTGCGAGTGCTAGAATTTGGCTCAAGACCTGCTCTGAATAGAACCAGGTAATGCCTTTGAATCTAAAGCTGCCAGCAGAAGAGAAATTACAACTTGAGTCCCAGGGGTCTCCTTTCTTAACCTAGATGATAAATGAAGATTTAGATCCTGGAGTCAATTTTGGATCTGCCAGTAGGATCCTGTCAGGCGGTTTGGTTTGGTTTGGTTTGGTTTGGTTTGGAGACAGGGTTTCCCTATGTAGTCTCGGTTATTATGGGCTTGCTTTGCAAACCAGGCTGGCCTTGAACTCACAGAGAACCGCCTGCCGCACCACCACCACCACCACCCTGCCCATTTTGAAATTTTTATTATGCATTTTAAATGACTTTTTCTAATTTAATTCTCAAAAAAATATTTGATAGATATTGCTGGCCCTGCTTGAACTCAAAACTGGTTTGCCTGACAGAGCCTCAGTGGCTCACACCTTTAATCCCAGCTCTTGGGAGGCAGAGGCAGGTGGATAGCTGTGAGTTTGAGGCCAGCCTGGTCTACAAAGGTGAGCCCAGGACAGTCAAGGCTACACAGAGAAACCCTTTCTCAAAAACCCAAACCAAACAAACAAAAAATTTGCAAAATGGTTAATGTAAACATAAAACAAAAGTTTAGTTTAAAGCAATTTTACACCAACGTGCAAATGACCAATGTTAACTTCTTTCCTCAGAAAAGAGCAGCATTGGATTGTGATTTTCAGAACAAAGGCTGTAACATGAAGAGATTAAAGGATCCGCTTCAGAACTGTCAAACCAAAAGTCCTCCTCTTCTCCCTCAAGCGCTCTCCCGCCTCACATCTTTATATGCTTATTTTAGTTCAAAGCTAAACATTGGGAAATGTTGTCTCTAAAGCCAGCAAGAAAAAAGAATCATAAAAATGCCCTGAACACTCAAATCCTAGTCGCTGGAGATGGCTCAGAAGTTAGGGGCACTCACTGGTCTTGCAGAAGACCCCACCCAGTTCATCTTGCGGTTACTGTGGTGAGACAGCTCACCATGCTTTGTAACTCCAGCTTCAGGGGACCTGACACCTTCTTCTTGCCTCGATGAGCACCTTCACTCACACGCACGTACCCACACAGAAACATACTTAAGTATACACAGTTAATTAAAAACAAGATTAAGACTCAGAATTTGGGAGGTGGAGGCAGGTGGCTCTCTGTGAGTTCGAGGCTAGCCTGCTCTACATAGAGATTTCTAGGACAGCTAGAACTACATAGAGACCATGTCTCAAAACAAAAACAATGTTGTTGTTGTTGTTGTTGTTATTTTTTTAAAAAGCCATATTCTGAAGATGCACTAGATATGCTTGGGTATAGCTCAGTGGCCGAATATGGCAGAGGGAAAGACCCGGGTTCGATCCCCAGCACACAGAAAGCACCCACACAAGGATCGATCACTTGTATGAAATGGAGCCTGTGTATCCTCAGGGCTTAAGTAGCTGTGGAAATATTGGCACAAACAAGGCAGAGCAGGAAGCCTGTGCTGTGGGCACACTGAGTGCCACATCCCACTGAGTTAGCATCAGTCAAGAGCTCCTAGCAAGCTTCGGTGTTCTCAGCTGACACACAGAAGACCAAGACCTATTTTAGGTTGGAAAGGCAGAGTTCGCTATTTTATGACCTTAGATTCAAGAAGCTTAGAGAAATGGAGATCTAGGTAGTAAATGTCACAGCTCTTCTTAATTTTTTCCCCCAGTGTGTCAGAAGGTCTTCTTCTAATAGGACAGGAGGCTTCCAGAATGACATGGAAAAGGCCATGAAAAGAGTATTTGTTTGGCTTTGCCCTTGAGCCTTGCTAAGTGAAAACAGACTTCAGACTTTGGTCTTAAAAATCACTGACTTCAAGCCAAGTAGTGGTGGCATACGCCTTTAATCCCAGCACTCAGGAGGCAGAGGCTGGTGGATCTAAGAGTTCGAGGCCAGCCTCGTGTACAGAGTGAGCTCCAGGACAATCAGGGCTATAGAAAGAAAGCTAGTCTCAAAGCAAACATCACTGACTTCCTCCTTTATCCAGACTGGATGGAAGTCAGTCTCCCTGGAGACTTAGCCTCTGTTTCTCCCCTGGAGCACTGTGTGCTGGGCCCTCTAGAGGGGGTGGAACAACTGCAGTCCAAGCATTTGCCCTCTGGGCTCTAAACTAGAGTCTCTGCCTCTTCCCAGGGGTCAGATGACCACAGCTCCTACCCATACCACAGTCAACAGCACACACAAGATCCTAGAAGCCTACGTTACACGGAAAACACAATAGTGCTGGCTCACCCCAGCAATGGACGGTGGCATGTTCTTTCTACCTGGGCCTGCCGCTGAGCACACCATTACCAAATAAATAAATAAATAAATAAATAAATAAACAAAAGCAGAAGGAAGTAACTTCCATGGCCGGTCACACACAGGAAAGATGCGCTGCACTACAAGGATAAGCAAAGTTGGTGCGTCTGTTAAAAAAAGACAAAAATCCAGGTGGATACCGTCATTCATCTCTCTCTGTATGAGTTTTTGCCTTCATTATATATGTGTGCCATGTACATGAAGTGCCTGAAAAGTTCAGAAAAGAGCCTTGGATCCCCCCAGAACAGGACTCGGGGACGGTTGTGAGCTCTCATGTAGGTTGAGGGAACTAAAGCCAGGCTCTCTGCGAGAGCAACAGGCTCAGCTCTTAACCGCTGAGCCATCTTTCCAGGCCTTCATATGCCTAGAAATGAGCAGGTAGCCTCATACTCATGATGCTGTCAATACAAGTCGGCCCTGCCGTCACGTCATCTCCGTCATGATGGATGGCATCCTTTCTAAGCATGAGCCAAAATAAAGCTCCCCAGAAGGAGGTGGAAAGATGGTTGCTGCTGAGTGCAGTTGCTGGGACCCACACCAGGAGGCTTAACTACCACCTATAACCCCAGCTCCAGAGAAACCAACACCTTCTTCTGGACTCCTCAGGCACCTGAACTCATATGCATATACACTTCTCCACACACACACACACATGACTAAGAATTAAATATTTTAAAAAAAGAAGGGTTGGAGAGACAGCCATTTGTTGCTCGTGCAGAGGACCTAGTTGGGCTTTCCAGGTCCCATGTAGTGGCTCACAACACTCTTCTAGCTGCAAAGGCTACTACACACACACACACACACACACACACACACACACACACACAAACACACGCATGCACACACATGCACACAGACACAATAACTTACATACATGCACACAAAACGAAAAGAGTGAGTCATCTTTTTTTAAAGGAGCAGTTGTCTAAATTCCCATGGTCTGAAGGTCTGCTCTGCTCATAGTTACTTCATTTCCCCACTGTCCGAAGGTACGCACCCTCTTGATAAGTGCCTGCGCTGCCGCCACCTCCCAGGCTGGTAGCCTAAATAGGCAGGGTGACCCAAATTGTTCAAACCAGGTGCCCGGTGCATGGCCAGGTTTTCTCAGTTCTGAATAACCCAGATTACTTCCTGCTCCAGCCACTATAGTTAAATTAGAAATGCTTTTCCCCAGGTAACGGGTGACCTGATCCTTTAATCCAGTTATTTTTAAGTTCCATCAAAAATATGCACTCATTGCTGGCCTAGGAACAGAGGCATGGTTACAGAATCAAACTTCCTCATAGCTGGGAAATCAAAGGACATCTCTGTCCCCCACCACCACCACCCCACCACCACCTTCTTAGCCTCCCTGGCTTGCATAAGTCACATGTTTGGTAAGCAGGGCACAGTGCCTACAGAGCAAAGAACTGGCTCTTTGGGCCATGCACAGCTACCTCTAGGATAGTCATTTCTGGACTCTTAACTTTCTGAACTCAGATGCCTCCACTGCAAGTGCCAATTTGGAGTGATGCAACCTGCAGCTGCAGGTAGGGGACCCTTGGGAGAGGGAGACTGTCTCCACAGAGGAAATCAGTGGGGCCTAAGGAGGAACAAGTAGTGAGATTCCCCACCAGGTGACATATCTTTGCTTGAGGCTAAGGAGTGTTCCCAGAACTCTGAAGGGATGGCCCACTTCCAAGAAAGGTTCCGGCAGCCTCAGGGAGATGGAGGCCCATCCACATAAAAAGAACAAGAGGCCCAAGGTGATGGCGGAGAGACCCGTACCAACCGTGGGAAGCTTTGGACCTTCTTCTGAGGTGCAAATGATGCTGACTGCAAAAAGGTCATAAAGGAAGCTGAGCCCCTGCAAGGTCCTGAGCAAGTGGCTTGCAGCTCCTGTTGGTCCTGTGTGCTGCAGCTTCAGCTATGTCTGAGCAGCTAGCCCACCCGCCCCCCTCCCTCGAAGGCACAGAACAGGAATACTGGCTTCCTTTGTTAATTCTATCTACTTCAGGGAAGTACAGCACAGAGGCCACATTCCAGGCCTGAATGGCTTTTCCTCTTCCACCTCCCAGCAGAGATGCTTCCGGCCTGGGGAACTGGGGCCTTGTGTTGACTGTGGGAAACAAGGCGACAAACCACTCCTTACAGAGGTCAGTTCTCCCAGCTCCCAGATGAAGGAAGGCAGGCAGCCAGAATACAGACCCCCAGACCTTTCTGAGACAGCTGCAGGCTAAATATAGACCAGGAAAGCTCTGGTCATTGCTATGAGCCCTGAAAGGGGCTAATACTAACAATGCCTGGGGGTCTGTCCCTCCCTTAGACATCTTACCAGGAAACCATCACCGCTTATTGTGACCTGGGGTGGGGTGGGGTGGGGTGCGGTTCTTACAATGAAACACCAACCTTTCGATTGTTTTTGTTTTTTGCTTTTCTAGAAGGGTTTCTCTGTGTAGCCTTGGTTGTCCTGGACTCGCTATGTACACCAGGCTGGTCTCAAACTCACAGCGATCCTCCTGCCTCTGCCTCCCGAGGGCATCCAGCTAAAAAACCAACCTTTTGGTGGCTAAGTTTCTCAACCAGGTTGAAAAGGTCCAGGCTTTCCCCCACCCTGAAGCTCCAGTGGGCTTGGCTAGCACGGTGGTCACCAGATAGTCCCCCCCCAACCCCGCCCTCGTGCCCCAGCGCCTCAGGGGGCTCTAAGACTGAATAAAAACAATTCCAGAACCCGCGAGTGAGCAGGCAACAAAGTCACCTGTGTCTTGGCTCACACTCCCACGAAGAAGGTTTAAGGTAAGAGAGTTTCTGGATCACAAGCCTGCCCTGTTAAGAAGGACCCTCCCACTTCCAGCCAGGATGGAAAACCAGGCTTGGGTTGTTGGGCTGCACATCTGACATCTGGAAAACGTTAAGGTGCTGTTTGATTAACACATTTACAGCTGGGGCTCTCTGCAAAAGAAACTGGAGACAGCGTGTGTGCGGCAGGGCTAGGAGTGGGCAGGGACGAAAGGGAGGAAGTTGTTTCTGCGTCTGCGGAGGCCAGTGCTACAGGAGCTGCTATTTCTTTTCCTCTCTTCTTTTGAGACAGGGGCTCACTTTGTAGGCCAGTCTAGCCTCAAACCTGTTATCTGCCCTCTGGCGTCAGCCTTTCCGTGTTAGGATGACAGATGCGTACCACCTTGTTGAGGCTAAGGGTCCTTTCTTTTCTGTCCCTTGGAGACTCTGTAAAGGAACTACTGAGATTAGCTGCTGGCTCTAGAGTCCCATGAAGGACAGAGGTACGGTTCTCTCAAGACTTCTCACTGAGGCTGCTTTGAAGAAAATCCCCACACCCTGGAATAAAGCAAAATTAAAGGCCATGTAAGAAACTCTTGGCCCTTGCAGCCTGAACTCTCTGAGTAACAACTTCAGTAGGCACAAGCAAACCTAGTTTAGTTCTTTCTGACTGAGCTGCAGCTCCCTTGCTTTTAGGTAGTTCCAGAATCTTGGGCCCCTGCCTAGCCTACTGGTCATGAGGACACGAATAAAAACTAAGTGCTTACAGTGAACCCAACAGAACCCACTAGGTTGAAGCAGAGCCCAGAAAAAATAAACTGTGCCCAGAGATGAGCCTGTGCAAAAGGAATCAGAGCCTGAGGTGGGTACCCTGGCATGCCATGGAATCTCCAGGAACAAAGCCCTGAGCCCCCACCCACCCCCAGATGAATGTGCTGAGCCCCACACCATGGAGGGAGAGAGCCCACTGTAGGATTCAGCATCGCACTCTTTGAACAGATAATAGACAACTAGGGAATTAAGTGACCAGAGGCGCTGGATCCCACCGCGGCAGCTTCCCAACATGGAAAGGCGCACACAAACTCCCATAGACTGACTCACTCACACAGTGTCTCTAAAGCATTTTCTGTCGCACATGCAGCTTTGGTCTGTGTATGCAGCGTTTCCCTGCCTCTTAGCACCAAGGCTGGGAGCTTGACAGGATTCGCAGTAAGAAAAAGAAGAGACGCTGTAAGTGCTCAGCTGCCCTCGATGCACCGGGAGAGGCCTCCCACACACAGCAATGCAATCCAGACCCTCGCTCCCTCCTCCGAGAAGACTCTGGCTTCAAAAGAACTTTCTCCATCCAGATCAGAATCAGAAAGCAAAGGACCACGAGATGGGGCCTTAGATGTGTCTTACCCTGCCCAGAGAAAAAGCCCAGGGCGTGCACCTCGGAGTCCGCAGTCAGAATCGCCTTTCTCCAGACAGATTCCACCACTCACACTGGCTCAGCCTGTACAAATTCCTTAGGAGTCTCTGGACTGGAGACTGTGATGTCACCTCGGGCCCTCCCTCTGTTCCCTAAAAGGCCATTCACACCAAGAAGGACTTTAGTCCCCTTCAGAGAAGCCTGGCTCCTCCCTAGTCGGCCCAGGATGGGAGGGCAGTGGCTTTCCTGCCAGAGGCAGTGCTACTGGCCTTGTTTGTGCTCCCAAGGCTGAGCAGAAGAAGAGCCTGGAGGTGCCGATGTGAAACCTAGAGTTGGGCCAGCACTATTGAGTCTGTAAAAAAATCTAAAGTATTCTGGACAAAGCTACAGCCTCTTTTATTCTTTCATACAAGGTCTCACTGTGTGGTCCTGGCTGGTATGGGATTCACTCTGTAGAAGGTGGCTTCTTCGTATCAATGAGATCCTTCTATCCTTCTACTTCCTCCCCCCCTCCCCCTCCCCCCCCCCCAGGCTGAAGTTAAAGGTGTGTGCCACCCACCTCACCAGGCTAAACACCACAGACTCTTCAGGACCTTGTACAGCAACACTCAGAGAAAAACCAATAACAGAAACGCATGAGACGAGATCGTCTATGCAATGAATGTGTTTTGGTTAGGGTTTCTATTGTTGTGATAAAACACCATCTCTCTCTCTCTCTCTCTCTCTCTCTCTCTCTCTCTCTCTCTCTCTCTCTCTCACACACACACACACACACACACACACACACACACACACAAGAAAGAAAAGTCAGGACAGGAACTCAAGGCAGGGACCTAAGCATGGAGGAGTGCTGCTTACTGGCTTCTTCCCCCTGGCTTGCTCAGTTAGCATGCTTTCTTTCTTTCTTTCTTTCTTTCTTTCTTTCTTTCTTTCTTTCTTTCTTTCTTTCAGATTGATGTCTTTATTTTGTTTACAGTGTTCTGTCTGCATGTATGTCTGCACACCAGAAGAGGGCACCAGATCCCAGTATAGATGGTCGTAAGCCACCATGTGGTTGCTGGGAATTGAACCCAGGACCTTTGGAAGAGCAGCCCCTGAGCCATCTCTCCAGCCCCTCAGTTAGCTTTCTGATATACCTAGTACCACTTGCCTAGGGATGACACTGCCTACAGTGGGCTGGGCTCTCCCACATCCATCATTTAAACAAGAAAATGCTCCACAGACTTGCCCACTGGCCAATCTGAGGAAGGCATCTTGTCAATTAAAGTTGCCTCTTCCCAGATACATCCAGGTTGTATCAAGTTAACAAAAAATCAATAGTATACCTACCAGAATGTGACAGTCAAAATCTTACACTCCACACTATCTCACAAGCATTTACTATGGTATTTAAAGGTTTCCATATAATTACTTATTAATTCATTCCTGTTTGTTTGAGTTTTTTTTATTTTGTTTGCTTTTGTTTTTATTTTTGTTTGTTTGTTTGTTTGTTTGTTTTTGAGACAGGTTTTCTCTGTGTAGCCTTGGTTGTCCTGGACTCATTTGTAGACCAGGCTGGCCTCAAACTCACAGCGATCTATTTGTCTCTGCCTACCTGAGTGCTAGGATTACAGATGTGTACCACCATGCCCAGCTTTAATTCATTTGTCTTTGTGCTGCTAATAATAGAACGCAGGGTCTTGCACATACATGGTGGGCAAGTGCTCTACCAACGAGTTAACCCTTCTCTCATTGTTGATGTCGTTTTAAAATTCTAGACAGAGCCTCACTAAATTACCTAGGCTGACCCTGAGCTCACTCTGCAGCCTAAGCAGGCCTTGAACTTGTGATTCTCCTGTTTCAACCTCCCAAGTAGCTGGAGTCGTACAATGCATTTTAAATAGCTATATGATAGGTCATAGCATGCTGGAGGAGGTGGCTTCCCCATGGAATGAATGGATGGATGGATGGATGCATGGATGGATGGATGGATGGATGCATGGATGGATGGATAGATGGATGGATGCATGGATGGATGGATGGATGGATAGATGGATGGATGCATGGATGGATGGATAGATGGATGGATGCATGGATGGATGGATGGTATGGCTGCTTCTAAAGGGTTTAGGCTTTTATTATAGATATAAGGGAGAATAGAGGCAGAGGCAGAGACATCTAGAAGAGTCCAGACTGGATCTTGCAGGCAGATTGAACTGGCTGGCCATGAGGGGAGAGAGGGAAGGAGAGAGTGACCAAGAAGGCCAAGAGGCCAGGAACCTGAGAGGAACAGGGAACCAAGAAGGCTGGGCGCCAGGAGAGTGGCACAGGAAAAATGGCTGAGTATAGGTACCAGAGGAGCCGCAGCAGGAGAGTTCATGGTAGTGGCGGGATCTGCCAAGCAGGAGGACCCTGTAACAGGCAAAGACTGAGGGATGCTGGGAGAACCTGGAGGCCAGGGTCAGCTTTGATATGTTAATAGGCTCCTCCTAGCTAGCCATTTGTTCTGGGTTTGAGGCTACTCCATAGAGGACCAGGGGGAAGAACAACAGTATTTGGTGTGGGTAGAGGCGCCTGACTAAAATGCAGCTGTTTCCCTGGCTTGTTCTGCCAGAATCAGACTCTACAACTACGTGAGTACCCTGGAGCAGTGCCCACAGTTTGAGGACACCCACCGGCTCCAGACTCTGCCTCCAGGTCCTGTCCACCTCATAACCTGAAACTTCAGGACAGATCTGGAAAAATTCAGGGCCTAGCTGAGACTCTCTGGCTGCCTGCAAAGTGAGTCAGAAACCCAGGTCAGCTCAACAGGGTGATGAACTCTTGTCCTTACTGAGAGACAAAGAACACCAAGTTTACAGTAAACTGGGTGGGAAAAGGACATCAGGGCTATACACTGGCCCTGGCAGGCGGCTGGTCTGAGAGCAATTTGTCCTGGTGACAGAGTAAACAGCCCATAGACTACTAGCAGGTTCCCCCATGGCCTGTGAGTTTGCCAGCAACATAGACCTCTCAGGACCCTCCTGTGCACAAAGGTCAAGGAAGGAATAAACAGAATGGATGGAGCCCATGCAGGGAGGCCTCCTTTGACAGAGACATTAAAGTCTTCTCTACAAATATTTACAACCACTAAATGACATTTTTTTCTTTTTTAATGTGCTGAACATTTGGGTATGTCAGGGAATTTCTTGCAGCCCGGCCTAGTGCTACCAGAGCTCTTGGGGAACTCTTGGGCCCTTTGGAATAATTGGAATCTTCTGCTGTGTAGCCAAAGGCATTTCAAGACATCACTTAATAGTCTTATGACTGCTAAGATGATGAGATGGGAAAATCACACACCGAGGAATGCCACTGGTCTGCTTAAGAAGAACTGGTACCCCGGGTACAGTGTTCCAGTTACTCAGGAGGCAAAAGCAGGAGGGTCCCCTGAGCCCAGGAGCATGGGGCAGCCTGGGCAAGAGCAAAGCCCCGTATCAAAGGAGACAAAGGATGAGGAACCAGAAGAGGATTTCCAGACCATTTGAGGCATCCGCTATGTAATCGCACGCACCCTATTGCACCAGTGGGAGCTTTGTGGGAAAAATAATTTTAAATCTTCTCTATGCATAAGAGAAAACAGTCCTATCTTTAAAATGCCATTTCCCAAAGAGTAAGCATTCTTGCTCATATGCTAGCATACCAATGTGCACACTTACGGGCTTACGTTGTGTCCTCCCCACAGATTCATATGCCACCTAATACCCAGAAGTCATCACAAATAACATTAGCAATAATAACAATAGCAACAGGAGTATTCACAGACTTTAAGTGGGGTCATAAGGGTGGGTCCCAATCCAGGGGGAACAGGGGAAATTCAGACAGAGTGGTGTGGAGTGACACGGAGATGATAGCCACTCATCAGCCAGGGAAATGGGCCCAAAAAGGAGGCTTCCCTGAACCCTCAAAAAGAACCAACCAGGGGGACACCCTGCCTGCACTTCTGACCTCTACAACTATGGTAGCATAAATATCTGCTGCTTAGCTATTGAAAGTGGTACCTTGTCAGTGTAACTCCAAAGCAATAAACACATAGGCATGCTCATGAACTCTCTCTCTCTCTCTCTCTCTTTCCCTCTCTCTCTCTCTCTCTCTCTCTCTCTCTCTCTCTCTCTCTCTCTCTCTCTCTCTCTCTTTCTCCAGGGTTATTCATACAATACGTACACACTGCCCAGCTGCACAAAGAGACCAGAGCTTTTAAAAAAAAAAAAAAGTCAGTAGCAAACTCACAGTTTATGAAATGGTTTATCCTCAGAGGTAAAGTGAGAAATGAAACTGGCTAGCAGGGTTTAGGTTTTAGAAGTATAAACTGAGATGACCCACGGATGGTCGAAGTCCTGCAGATACCCTGTCATGGTTGCTTGTCCTCTGGCCATCCCCGGCATAGACCCTGAGCCTGGAGGGTTGGGTATTCTGAGTTTATAGAAAAAAAAATTTATACTGTCACTTTAATTCTTCAAGTGTGAAAGGCCCAATCTTAGCTGGACATGGTGGCTCGTGCCTGTAATCCCAGGACACAGGGAAGCAGAGGTAGGCTGATCTTTGTGAGTTCAAGGTCAGCTTGGTCTACTAAGGGAGTCCAGGATAGGCAAGGATACACAGAGAAACCCTGTCTCAAAAAAAAATAAGGCAAAACAAAACAAAAACCAATCTTGAGGGAGCCTTGCACTGGGGAAAAGGAAGCCACCTGTTTGACTGGTGTGTTGGTTATTTTCTTTGAAAAAAAGCTAAAGGTAGGGGCTGGTTTACTCTGCCTCATAGTTCTAGGGTACAGCCCATCAGGGTTGAAAAGTCAGGGTGGCAGGATTAGATGGCAGCTGCTTGCACTGAATCCACAGTCAGAAAGCAGAGGGCTGGTGTTCAGTTTGCTTTCTTCTTTTCATTCAATCTAAGCCCCCAGCCCATGGGTTTGTGCCACCCACATTGAGGGTAAGCTTTCATACCTAAGCCCGGTCTATAAACTCCTCAACCGATGTCCTGAGAGGTTTGTCTCCTAGGTGATTCTAGACCCCATCAAGTTGACATTCTATGTGACCATTAGAGTTGAGACGCAAAGTGCAAAATTTGAAGGCTCAGCAGGTAAGTTTAAAGACAGCCAATACTAGCTGGGTGTGGTGGCACACGCTTGTGATCCCAGCACTTAGAGAGGCAGAGGCAGAGGCAGAGGCAGAAGCAGAGGCAGGTGGATATCTGTGAGTTCAAGGCCAGCCTGGTCTACAAGGGAAGTCCAGGACAGGCAACGCTACACCACACACACACACATACACACACACACACACACACACACACACACACACACATCTATTTCACTGGTGGGGGGGGGCATGATGACACAACAGCCAAAACCTGCAAGCATCTATTTGCATAACTACATCTGCCAGGCGGGTGCTATATTCACGTAGACACCCTTGTAGCTAATCTTTCATTAGATAGAAATTCTTATTCTCTATAGAGAGGAAAACCCAGCTCATGGTGGCCAACATGCCTCAGAGACATAAAGCTAGTCAATACCAGAGCTTTACAGTCTACAGCTCAAGCCATTTGAGGGCTCTGCCTGTGCAGGCTACAGTTGGGGAGGGAGGTAGATACAGGAAGTACCCCAAGCACCCAAAGAGGAGGCAAGAGGAGCATCTTTAAAGCAACAGCAATACCAGCAACAAGCTTGGCCTGTTGTGGTCCCTCCCCCGCCCTGGGAGTCAACATTTTCTAATCTGTAAAAAAAATGAGAGAAACAAGGTAAGTCCACAAAATTCCCTCCACAATTCTGCAATATCAGCATGAACAGGGGGGCAAAGGTGAGATCATCTGGTGTAGGCAGAGAGGGAGGGGGACGGCTGGGGATACTTTTATCAAGAGAGTTGGGTCCCTGGAAGAAAGAGGAGCTCCATCTTGGACACACCCCTTCGCAGAGCTTGGCCACTCCGGTGGAAGGACTTTATTCTGCTCCCTGCAAACATTCCATTTATAATGGGTACAAGTCACCAAGACCTTACTGTATAAATTCTTCAATTTTCATATGTACACATTAACTCCTGATAACAGTGGCTCTCTTTGGAGTAGAGACCCAGGTAACCCTCTTTTCTCCATCCTTCACTACACGACTGGATTTTTTTGTTTGTTTGTTTTTTGTTTTTTGAGACAAGGTCTCTCTCTGTGTTAGCCTTGGCTGTCCTGGAATCACTTTGTAGACCAGGCTGGCCTCGAACTCACAGCGATCTGCCTGCCTCTGCTTCCCGAGTGCTGGGATTACAGGCGTGCGCCACTACACATCGCCTTCAGAAAGAAGGATTAGGTACATCAGAACACAGGCAGAGCCAGGTAGTGTTACACACATCTGTGATGTGCACACTTGGGAGGTGCAGAGGAGATGGTCAGAAGGAGCTTGAAGTGAGTACGAATTCATGATTCTGCTGCCTCCACCTCCCAAGTTCTGGTAATGTAGTCACCTGCTACACACCTGGCTCCACGCGCGTGCGCGCACGCGTGTGTGTGTTTATTACACATATGTAAGAGTCTGTGGCATGTATCTGATCAATATCCACAGACAGGAAGGATGGGATGCCAAAGCATGCATACAGAGGCCAGGGGGCCCTGGGTGTCCTGCTCCATCCCATTCTACCATATTCTCATGGCACAGGGTCTCTGCCTAAGTGGCCAGGGAGCCTGGAGACTCTCTAGTCTCTGAGACACACTCGCAGCACTGGGGTTACAGGTCTGAGGAGCCACACTATCTGCTTCGTGGGTGCTATGAATAGGACTTAGGAGCTCACACTTGCACAGCAGCTTTCTTATTCAATGAGCCATTTCCCCATCCTCTCAGCCTCTGTTTTATGACTCACTTCTCCAACAATGAGGCCCTGACTCAGGGTGAACCAATGTTATCCCAGCTTGGCCTTCTGTCCAGTAAATTCTTGAGTATGTCCCACCGGTAGGAGCAGACTCTCCTCTCTCCACAGCTGCCTGACAATGTAATTTCCCTTCTTCATGGGAGATAAGCAACTAGGGCTGCAAGCACACATTTCCCTTTCATGAGCTGCCTTTTCCCAGAAAAAAAAAAAATTGTGCAATACTCTGTGAGGAACTGAATTCTTTCCTGGGAGGCAAATGTCACAGAATTTCATTTTATGAACTATGTCACAGACTGTGTCTTAGGAAACCCCCACTGATAAGCTTCCCAAGATCTGAACAGCCAAATAAAGATTTGGAGGCAGAATTTGTTATTCTAAATAATAGCCTTTGGCTGGCTCAGTGGCACACATGTGTGAATCCTCTGAGGCTAGAGGATTCAAGGCCAGCCTCGCCTACAAAGTGAGACTCAAAACAAGATGGCGGTTTCCCGACTCCTTCTCCATTCAAAAGAGGTAAATCAATCTAGTAACTTCCTTATTCACCTAAAACATACACACATATACACAGCCCACACCCCACACCCATATATGCACACACCACACACACACACATATATATACACATCCCACACCCCACACATACACACACACCACACCACACACACACATATATACACATAGACACCACACCACACACACACACATATATACACACATACTACACACACTCATACAAATACACATAAACCACATGAACACATACAACCCACCCAAGTTCACTAATTTATGTCAACTATTTCTGTAAAATATGTCAAAGCTTTGAGTGAACTTTCAAAAATAGTGTCTTGGGCTCGCTAATGTCACGCTTTCTATTAATGCTCTCAGTATTTAATAAGAACCCAGGAACTGAGGGTGACTGACACTGCACTCAAGGCAACCCCAAACCCAGGACTAAGTAAGTGTCAGTCCTGACTATGCCATTTGGTTCCTGGCGCACGGCAGGGCCTGAGGGTCTGAGGCCAGCAGGAGGACACAGAGGGGAGCACAAATGGGAAACAGATCAGGCAGGAAGTAATAAACTGGGGTAAGCCTTAGACAGCACTCACAGTTCCAGAGAAGAGAATCCCATACAGGTGCTTTTGAAGCGACAAAGCTGGTACATCTGGAAAGCACTCGACAGTAAGGTTAGCCACTGATCATAAGGGAATGAGTAGAAGGCTCTAGAAAGGTTAGACTTCCCTGCAGTGTTTGCCACCAGGATCATGAGCATCTTCAGCCAGAATTGCTGCCTGCTTGGTGAGTTTGTTTGTTTGCTTTTGTTTTCTGGGGGTTTTTGTTGTTGGGTGGGGTTTTTTGTTGTTGTTATTGTTTGTTTGTTTTTTGTTTGGTTGGTTGGTTTCTTGTTTTTGTTTGCTTGTTTGTTTTTTGGCTTGGTTTGGTTTGGTTTTGAAAGACAGGGTTTTTCTGTGTAGCCTTGGCTGTCCTAGACTCGCTTTGTAGACCAGGCTGACCTCACAGAGATCCCCCTGCCTCTGCCCCTAGCCTCACCACCACCCCCACCACCACCCCCTCCCAGTACTAGGGTTAAAGGTGTGCACCACCACCACCTTAGCTCTTCCTGCCTACTCAGAATCCTTATGTTTCTTCTTCTCCAGCTGGGCATGGTGGCGCACACCTTTAATCACAGCACTCAGGGGGGGTGGGGGGGTGGGCAGAGGCAGGCGGATCACTGTGAGTTGGAAGCCAGCCTAGTCTACAAAGCAAGCCCAGGACAGCCAAGACTACACAGAGAAACTCTGTCTTGAAAAAAAACAAAACAAAACAAAAACAAAAACAAAAAAAACCTTTCTTCTTCTCCATGTAGCCTTGGCTGTCCTGGATTCGCTTTGTGGACCAGGCTGGCCTTGAATTCACAGAGATCTGCCTGCCTCTGCCTCCCAGGTGTACTGTAAGTTTCTTCAAAGCACAAAGTATTGGGAGTGAAGCCAACGGATCTCAGGTCAAAGTCACTAAAGTACAGATGTCCAAACTGGCTCATGTCTGTAATCCCCACACTGTGGAGGTTGAGGCAGGAAGATTGCCCTGAGTTCGAGGCCAGCTTGAATTACATAGTGAACGTAGGTACAAACCAGGCCCTCCCAAGTTTTCTGACATCCATTTTCACGATGTAAACCAACGGCATTGTCGATAAGGGTACCTTTATAGTTTAAGATCTTGTTCTTGACCTTGAAAACCTGAGTCTGGCTGTGGTTCCATTTCCAGGTTTGGGGGAACACCTAGGAACTTGCCTCTTGTCCACAGTTCGGCTCTTCAGAGTACAAGTGGATCAGCTCTGACAGAGCAGCTCCTGTGAAGCTCGGGCAGCCAACTCTGGGGGGCAGCTGAGAGATGGCCACCTCCTTCCAACCATGCCCTTATGGCCCCCCAGGCCAGGAAGGAACCTCTGGAGCACAAGGAAGGCAGGACTGGCAGACAACCAAAAACAGAGGGGCGGGAGCCGCAGAGAGCCATGGAAACAATGTGGCCCTTCCCTTAGCGTTCCTCAGGTTAGCAGAACTTAACCCTATCTGCTCTTTTTTCATTTTGTTACTTTTTTATGATTTATTCTTTTATGTGTGCATTGGTGCTTTGCTTGCACATATGTCCGCATGAGGGTGCTGAATCCCCCAGATCTGGAGTTACAGTTGTGAGCTGCCATATGGGCACTAGGACTCGAACCTGGGTCCTCTAGAAGAGTAGCCAGTGCTCTTAACCACTAAGCCATCTCTTTATCCTCCCTGCTGTGGTGTATAGGTCACCTCAATGTCCTGCCTGGCCATGGAATCCCCGCAGCAGAGCTCTGTAGTTAAGGGCTAAATGGTCACACAGACTGTGGAAACCGGTTAAGTTCTGAGGACCGGAAGCAAGGATTGGGTTGGGGTCCCTGTGTTAGCTGGTGCGGGCTTTGCTTGATCTTGTTCACTGACTCGTGCCCCTTTGATCTGGGGTCAGCTGCTGCTGGTCTAGTATGTTCCCAGGTAAAATGATGCAGTGGGAGAAGCACAGGTCTGCAAGACAGAAGGGCGTTGTCTGCACCTCTGGTATCTCCCACTCATAGGGTGAGACCTGTGCCAAGGCTATGCTCCTTGGCATTTGGATGTGTCCTCTGGTAAATGGGTTTAAGAATCTGTTGTAGGGGCTAGTGAGGGGGCTTGGTCCCTAGAACCCAGGGTGGAAGAAGACAGCCAACCCCTGACATTTGTCCTCTAACCTCTGAGTACTCACCATGCAATGAGCACCAACACACATACACACATACATACCACATTTAAAAAAATATTTAGAATTATAGTTCTGAGTTGAGTCATATTTCCTCAAGTCCATATCCAACTAGAATTTCGGCTCGTTACCTTATATGGAAACAGGGTCTCTGCAGATGTAATGTGCTACTTACTATGAGGTCATACTGGGTGAAGGTGGTTCTCACAGCAAAGACAGGCATCTCTGTAAGAAGAGATGACACAGCGATCCACAGTGGAAGGCTCCACGTGAAAATGGACTCCTGTGTCAGATAACTTTAAGCCACAGTCATCAACCACACCGGCAGCTCGGAAAGACACAGGGAGCAGTCTCCCTCAGAGGCTCCAGGAGCAGCCCACCTGTCCTGCTTCATGTCCTCCTGGGCTAGCAGCATGTGCGCACACGCACGTACACACACACACACACACACACACACATACACACGGCATCACTGTAAGTCAGTGTCATTGGGATGGCTTGTTAGTGCAAGAAAAGCTAACAAGCATGCTGGCCTTATAAGGCCACCTCAAGGATGACTTAAACCACTCATGACTAGGAAACGTCAGGCCATCGGCATGAGGCCCTCAAGCATAAAGTGCCTCCTGGTCTTCATGCATAGTTCTAAAGCCAGACAGAACAAAGGAATACATGAGAGACAGGGCTCCCCAACACAGCGACCACTGCAGCCTTCCCAGCTACCTAGGTGGGGCAGAAGCCTGCGGGACAGCTGAATGAAAAGGCCAGTATACAAAGAGAGCTGGTGTGGAACTGGTGATGAGGGGTGTGTCCCCGTCAACCTGGAGAGGAACAGAACATACAAGCCCAGAGTCCCCAAAGGTCTTGGCCAAGGCTGATGATCTGGTGATCGGAACCTTTATTATCTGTGACACGCCAGGCACCAGCCGAGACTTTCACAATCACATCAATTCCTTAGAACAAGCCCAAGAACCAGTAATTTTTTTTTTTTAAATATAGTTTGTTTCTTTTCTTTTTCCAAGACAGGGTTTCTCTGCGTAGCCCTGGCTGTCCTGCAACTTGCTCTGTAGACCAGGCTGACCTCGAACTCAGAGAGAATGCCCCCCCTTTATCACCATACCAGGCTTGAAGCCAATATTCTTGTGACTGTTTTATGGCTCATGAAAGTGAAGCCGTTGTATCTAGCTAGCTGTTGGTTTATTATTTAGCAGCACTAGGAACTGAACCTAAGGCCTCATGAACGGTAGGCAAGTGCTTTACCACTGAACTACATACTCAAGCCCTCGTTTTATGGTTTTTGTTTTTAAGATAAAGTCTCATTATGTTAAGTTGCCCAGACTGGCCTTGAATTTATGATTCTCCTCTTTGGGCCCCTTTAGTAGCAGGGACTGCAGGTTTCTTGCATCCAGCTCAGTTCAGAGAATTTTCTTGTTTAAAGACCTCAGATGAACTAATGGTGAAGCTGGAGGCAAGGCATCGTGCCCAGGTAGGGGAGGGCAAGCAGGCAGGGGCGGCACAGACCTTCGGCCACTAACTCTTTTAAATGTAAAAGTAGAAACTAGAGCAAACTTTTGAGGCTCAAGTAACAACAAGCAGACAGGATTCCTTTTCTCCTTACGCCAAGCCTGGCTGCAAAATAGGACACTGTGCTGTGCAAGACCCTGCTTCCCACATCTAAGCCCCTCAAACAACACATTGGACCAACTTGTCACACAGCATTCCCATCACACCCTGTCGAGTATTAGAAGCAGTCTAGAAGAGATTTAACAATCCTCTGTCATTGTACATGAGGGGTTTGATTTTGGTATGGGTGTAAGTGTGGGGGTCTGGAAATCAGTGATCCATGGACACAGAGCTATATACAAAAAGTGATCCCTACGATACCACCGTATACTCTGTGTGTGTGTGTGTGTGTGTGTGTGTGTGCATATGTGCGTGCATTTTCTGGATATTGGCATTATAGAAAACAAATGGACTTGGGAGGCAGAGGCAGGCGTATCACTGTGAGTTCGAGGCCAGCCTGGTCTACAAAAGTAAGTCCAGGACAGTCAAGGCTACATAGAAAAACCGTGTCTCAAAAAACAAAACAACAAAATCAAAAAAGAAAAGAAAACAAATGGCACAGGTAAGAATGACAGAACAGTCATTGGCCTGACACCTGCACCATCTAGGCACTCTGCAAACCTTTGGCATGCACTGTCAATCGATTCTTCTAGCAGCTTGGTAAGGTGTGCTCATCCTCGTTTCCAGATGAAGACACTGAAGCTCAGAGCTGAAATGATTTGCCCCAAAAGACACAAAGTAAATCCTGGCAGAGCAGAGAGAGCTAGGCTCTTGCAGAGGACCCTGGTTCAGTTCCTAGCCCCAACGTGTGGCCTTACAACCTTCTGAAACTCTAGTTCCTTAGGGATCCAATGCTGTGGGCAGCAGGCATATGCGTGGCACAGAGTCATACACACAGGTAAAAGGCTCATAAAAAATAAACCTTTTTTTTTTTTAAAGGAGGGACACTTGGGAGGCACAGTTAGATGGATCTCTGTGAGTTCCAGGCCAGTGTGATCTCCATAGTGACCTGTCAAAGCTACAATGTGAAACCTTGTCTCAAAAACAGAACAAACTAGAGGACCAACAAGATGGCTCACTGGGTAAAGGTACTTGTAGCCAAACTTGATTACCTCAGTTCCACTCCTAAGAAACCCAGGGTAGGAGAAAACTGATCTCCCACACGGTGGCACATACAGGCCCACACAAACAAACAAATGGGATTAAAAAAAATATGTGCAGGAGACCCTTCACGGCACCTCAACTAGGCTTGGCCACCAACCCTCAGGATGCCTGGCATTCTCTGTCACCCCTAATACTCTAGGTGAGTGAGTTTTCTCCAGCTGAGTGGTTGGAATTCTCCAAATAGTGGAGGAGCCTCTCCCAAGAATGTCTGTTTGTCATGTACACAGGTTCTCGCACAATAGCTGAGATCTTGGAACAGCCAGGCCTTTCCGGATATGGACCTCTCCCCAAACAAGGACAGAGAAGGTGGGGGCGGGGGTTGCGGGTGAGGGGGGATCTAAGAACAGGAAATTGCAGTGGCAGGGCTAGTGGGGTTTTGATGTCTCAGGAACACAACATACAAACAGTTCAAGCTGTGAGATACAGGGTGGTTATAGGGATTAAACTGGTGACATCAGGCAAAATGTTGTTTTGATGTATAGACTTCCTGCCTTACACTGGCTCAACTTGGGGTTTTATACTGTGTGTGTGTGTGTGTGTGTGTGTGTGTGTGTGTGTGTGTGTGTGTGTGTGTTGCTCAAACCTAGAGCTTGAGATACATCCATAGCCCATTTTAAATTTTTTTTTTTTTATTTGAAGACAGGGTCTTGATAAATAACCTAGGCTATATAACCCAGGGAGGTCTTGACCATTTCCTGCCTCAGCCTCCATCCCAAAGAGCTGAGATTATAGGCCTGCCTGCGCCTGCAGCCCTAGTGAATATTTTACTTTTCCAAAGTGTACATGCAAATGGCATTCAGCAAAAAGCCACTTTGCATTCTGAATTCCCCACCCCAACCCAGGTGGGGTTGCCTTACATAATGTAAGGAGTCTTACATATCTAGAAATAGAATTTTTAGATTGTATAGGGTTTTTTCTTTCTTTCTATCTTTCTTTGAATCTAGACTTAAACCAACCAACCAAACAAAACAACCAACTCCCCGCCCCTTCTAACAGGAATTACAGAGCAGCTACCCCTTTCAAAGGTTACCTCCCTTCCAGAACCATCTTCTCTCTGGCCCCTCCCTTCTGCTCCCAGGCAAAGTCATTAAGGCTTTGCACAGGGAGGTTAGGGCAGACCTGCTCCCCTCTGATGCATCCTGGTGACATGGCCTCATGGCAACCTGTAGTTCTTTCTAGAATGCCTGCCACGCTAGGGTAGATGGTCCCCGAGGACAGTTCGCTTTTGCAAATGTTGTCATTGGTCATAGTCACCCACTGTCACCTAGGGCTTAGAAGGCCTCTTCCGAGACTTAGTGTTTCCTTGAAGTCTTGAAATCCCCCAACCTGACCGACCATAACCTTTAACCTCTGGAGATTTTGGAAGTCTTAATAACATTCTGTAATCTTTCAAATTACACATCAATGACTACAATTATTAAATAGTATTTTTTAAGGATTGTTTTTGAGCCCCCACCAAAAAAAAAAAAAAAAAGCTCTGTGTTAGACTTTTCTCCTAGCACTACATACTTAAGTCTGTCAATGGTGTTGGGAGAGTGGAGGGGGTGTGAGTTTTATATACTTTTAAAAACTACACTGTGGTGCAGAGCCGGAGAAGTGGTTCAGTGGTTAAGCATACTGGCTGCTCTTCCGGAGGACCCAGGTTCAAATCTCTCTACGTGCATGGCAGCTCACAATTGTCTCTAATTGCAGTGTCAGGGGATTTGACACCCTCCCACCATGCAGGCAAATCACCAATGCACATAAGATAAAAACAAGTACATCATTTAAAAAAAAAAAAAAAAACTTATGCAATATAAAGCATCCTGCATGCTATTTTAAGCATGTAAGATATTCAACCCAGTAGTGTCAGACAGGAGAGTGTGGTAACTGGCACTGTTTCCCAAACACATGTTCACCACGCCAACCCAAAACTCTGCACTCAGGAAGCAAGATGGGTCATGACTTGTGACACCACCTATGAGGTGAATGGGTTATAGAATCTGGGCAATTAAATTTATTGCCCCACAAACATGGAGATCGATCGACAGTAAGAATTATTTGAATGTGTTGTTTATTGTCTTGGCTCAACAAGCCATTTGCCAAACACCAGCATGGAACACTTGCCATTATTTTAAGGCACCTGGAGAGCAGAAAGCAAACCAAAACAACAGCCATTTTATTTACTTAACTTGCAGCTCTTAAGCACACACACATGCATCTAATTTGCATTGTGTTTAACTAAGCAGTAGTAGTATTTCAAAACACCATCACAAAGTAGACAGCTGTCCTCTTTAAAAGGAAAGAAAGAAAGAAAGAAAGAAAGAAAGAAAGAAAGAAAGCTAACAACATAACAGAATTATACCTAACAATTTTGAGGTAAGTGAAATGGCTGCTTATTTTGAAAGGAAACTTTGGTGCTTTCTGCCAGCCTCCAAGGATCAGGAAGATCCATTCTAAACCCACTTTTAAACCAAGTAACTAGAATGCTTTCACATCATTGTAACCATCCAGCTTGAGTGGAGATTAAGTCCCTACAGAAGACTATGTCCCCAGATAATGTCAGCAGTGCTAACAATTTAGAGATAATCCCTTCCTTGAGAAGTCAATTTTCAGCTTACCCTACCCTTGGGTTAATTGATAATTTACCTTCCATTAGGAAACCCCTGCACTTCAAAACACTGTTACAGATAGATGGTTGGGAGGGTGGCTCCTTCACCCCAGGGGCTAATTGCTGGAGATAGCAGTTCTTGGGGTAACAAACAGGCCATTTCCTTCAGAACAGAAATGGAGATGCAGTTCCTGGGTCTTTGGTGGAGGCATGTGCCCACACATGGCATCCAAGTGTGTGCAGACACAGAGGGTACCACGGAGTCTTTGCCCTCCAGACCTCTCAGATCACTCACAGCAGGCACTCTGTCCCCTCTTTCCCAGACCAAGGATGGTGATGCTGACCCTGAGACAGGCTTGGGTTCTCACCCTATGCCTGAAATGTAGGAACTGCTCTGGGTCAGGACCAACACTGAGCATTCATTCCACTCTCTTCCCAAGGACACCCTCCTCGGTGTACAGTTAGCAAGGGACTCTCTTCCCTTTGTCTCATCCTTTGCAGCCTTCCCCCTCCCCTTTCCCAACCTCCCCCCACCCCACCCCCCACCCTTGGTCCAGCACCATTCCATCATCCCCAAACTAGCTTTCCTAGGATAAAAACTGTCTACACTTTTGGCCTCTGGCTATGATCTCCCTGACTGTAGTAAAAAATTCTTATCATGTGGGGATCAGGGTTATGACTCTACCAACACCCCAGGGGTCATCATAACAAGGTTTCCAAGGTGCTGGACCCATTTTCCTCTTCCAAACCAGACTGTATTACATTTTCCGGGAAAGCTAACACTCCTCGTCAATGCCAAAGAATGCAGAGGCAACCACTTAATAGCTGCTTAAACAATTAAGGCTGTTGGGTCATGTAATGATGTCTATAATCATAGGGTGGGGCGGGGGTGGGAATTATGTCCTTGGACTGCTTGCTTTATTGGCAGGTGCTTCCTATAGTACATTTTACTCTAAAAGGATTTGGAAAAGGCCAGGATGTAGCTCAGTTGGTAGGGTGCTTGCCTGGTATACACAAAGCCTTGGATTCCATCCCCAGGGTACATGAACCAAGCAAGGATGGCTCCTGCCTGTAGGTAGAGGCAAGCAGGGCCTATATTAGACGTTTATGGTCATCCTCTCCTCAGTTACACAGTGAGTTTGAGCCTAGGATACATGAGACTCTGGAGAGAAAAGGGGGGGGGGGTGCCCAGGAGGGGAGCAAATAACAAATGTAAGATGACTCTAAAACAGTGATGGAAGCCGGGTGTGGTGTTTCTCGCCTTTAAATCCTAGCACTCAGGAGGCAGAGGCAGGAGGACAGTTCCTGTGAGTTCCAGGCCAGCCAGAGTTGCATCATTAAAAAATAATAATAAAACAGTGATGGAAATATAGGAGAGGGGAGGAGAGAGATTTCTCTTTCAGGAAGCAGCAGGGGAATGGAGTCACACGTAAATAGCCCCACTAGCTCTGTAGGTATCAGGGGTCTTAGACTTACTAAGTTATAGTCACCCCAAATTAATAGACTTTATTGAAAATTAGCTGCTAAATTCTTCTTTCCTTCCTTCCTTCTCTAATTGGATGCTGTGTTTGTTATGTGGCAGAGCTGCCTCGGGGCACAACTGTGCCACAGAGTTTGTTCTATGAGCTCTTTCTTGGTTTCCTGAAGCCAGTGGCTTTCTCTTAAGAGAATCTAAAAGAAGACACAAGATACTTGGGTATTTAAGCCTCTAATTTTTTAGTCCTCAAGATAAAGTCTTCTGAAAACCAACCCACTGCCAGGTATCCAGGGCCTGCCTCAATTCATAGTTTGGAAGGGATCATAGCCTCGCTCCTTCTACCAGCTTCTCTTATAAAGCAGGCCGTGCTTTACTGGCTGACGCCATAAATAATCTAAGAGTCAGTGATATCAGGAACATGAGAGAATTTCTCAGTCTGTGAACGAAAGCCTCAATATAGTCTCGGGTCACACAAGACAAACCTGAATTTCTGTGGTACCAGAGAGTCAAAAGCCTACTACTCCTTTGTCTATAGAACTACACAGAGAACCATAGTTTGAGGTCAAAACACATGAACCATGTTCACCTGCCTCCTGTGAGTTGGGTGGGGAGCACATTCCAGCCAAGCAGAAGAGTCAGGTTTTGAAATTTGTTCCGTTCCACATCTGTGAGCTTTGGCAGTTTGCTATCTCGACTCTGCCTGCTTGGAATTCCTAAGCAGGCTCTGCTCATCCCAAATATTTGGTTCTAAGGGGTTTCCAGGCCATCGGAGCTGATAAACCAAGGGCTTAGCCCAGCTATTGAAACCATCCCTCAGGACCTGATAAAGTGAGGCCTCCAAGGGGCTAAAGACCATTGTTAAGTCACCTGAATTGTTTTTCCACCGGGGAATGTTTACCCAGAATGCAGTATTTAGGGACCATTTGTGTGTTGGGGGGGGGGGGGGGATCTGAAAATAGCATACCTGGAACAGTTGCAACTTAACTCTTAGTATATTTTGTGGTAAATACTGAAAACCCCAACAACAACAGAAACTAGACAGATTGTAATTTAAGATTAGACTGAACTCAGAATGTAATGATTTGCCCTTTACCAAAAATAAAAAAGAAGAAAAAGGAAAGAAAGAAAAGGGGGGAAAAAAAAATCAGAGCTGTTAAAAGTTCCCTGGGCTGCATTTAGATTTTAGATAAGGGCTGAAATGTGTGGCCAGGTGACAGACTATAACATGGGAGGGATTCTAGGTGGAAGTCAGTAGGCTCCACTGCTTTGGGGCGTGCAGACTTCACAAGTTCTAAGGGTCTCAGCTGGGTGCTCTGGTTGTAATTTAATGCCCACTGTAGTGACAGTGGTGGCTGGTGGGGCCTCTAAGAGGTGATTAGGTCCTGAGAGTTCCATTCTGGGTTAGCTTCCCACTACACACTGGCTCTGCCTCACTATGGGATGGCATCTCCCTTTCTGGAGAAGCAGGAAGCTCTCTCAATGGTCTTGCACTCCCAGACTCAACAACTGTCAGGAACAGGAATCCAGGAATCCGACACCTACTTCGATAGCCTGGGCCAAGGACGTACACACATTGCCTCAGGTGTTTAAGAGATAGTAGTCCAAGGGCTTCGATACTGCAGTTCCACACACCCATAAGACTCCTGGAGGGCAGAGCGCTGCTGCACAGCTCTTGGCCACTGTCTGAAGAGGACAGTAGCAAGATGAGACCTAGTGACATCCTTGCAGCCCTTTCAAACCTTAGTGAGGGTGAAGGTCCAATTCTAGCCACTAGTAAGTCAGATTTACAAAACTCCAAGGTTGCCAGGTGTGGTGGTTCGCACCTTTAATCCCAGCACTCGGGAGACAGAGGCAGGCAGAGCCGATCACTGTGAGTTTGAGGCCAGCCTGGTCTACAGAGTAAGTTCCAGGACAGCCAGGGCTACAGAGAGAGACCCTGTCCTCAAAACAAACAACAACAGCAACAACAATAAAAATGTATTTTCTTTTTTCTTTTTTAAAAGATTTTTTTATTTATTATTATGTAAACATTGCTCTGTCCACATATGCACCTGCACGCCAGAAGAGGCCACCATGTGGTTGCTGGGAACTGAACTCAGGACCTTGGGAAGAACAGTCAAAGTTCTTAACCTCTGAGCCATCTTTCCAGCCCTAAAAATGTATTTTCAACCAGCTTTGTTCCTATTCACAAGAAAGGGACAGAGTTACAAGTCCTCTCTATACCATAGTGCAAAATTACTGATTGCTGCTGGTCAGGTCAGCTCAGCTTGACTTTAGGCAGGAAGTTCTGAGTTCTGGTGCCATTTGACCATTTCTTATTTTTCATTACTTTCTGGGGACTTCTAAACTGATACAAAGCACATGAGATTCCATCAGAACTTGAGTTCCTACTCCATCCCCCAGGGGCAGATTTGTTCCTTAAACAGTGATGATGTAATGCAGGCCCACTGCTTGAAGCCCCAGAGTGCAGTCTGGGCTCCTGCAGGAAGGAAGGCTGCTCATCTTAGGGAGGGAAGGCAGATCGTGGGTACCACCTCACTGTTCCTGGCCTGGGAGCCCAAGATGCTCAGAAAAGTGACTCACTCAGAGATGTGTGGAAACTTGAGTATTTTTCCTGACTAATTTCACTGGTTCAGGGAAAGTAGCTTTTCCCATCTAAGCACCTCCACCGTCAGTGAAGGAAATCCCAGAGAAAAGCCGGAGACTCACGAGAACAGAAGCTAAGACAGACAATGGCTCCATTACTGTGGATCTAACTGGAAAACATCAACCTTGTGCCCCTATAGCATGGCACCAATGCACGCATCATTTTCACTCCTAGCCAGGTGTGGAGTGAGTAGGTATGGCCTCCATTCACTCATGTGTTTTGGCCCAGTGTGGTCTTGTTGGAGTGGGTGTGGCCTTGTTGGAGGAAGTGCACCACTGTGGGGGCGGGCTTTGAGCGCTCCTACACGCAAGCTATGCCCAGTGTGGCACAGGGCCATCTGTGGATCAAGATGTAGAAATCTCAGCTCCTTCTCCAGCACCGTGTCTGCCTGAGCACTGCCATGCTTCCCGCCACGGTGATGACGGACTAAACCTCTCAAACTGTCAGCCAGCCTTGGTTAAATGTGTTGATTTATAAGAGTTAGCATGGTCATGGTGTCTCTCCACAGCAATAAAACCCTAAGACACCCACCAGGCATTCAAGCTGAAACAAGATTCTTCTTTACCATAAGAAGAAAACTGGCCACTAATCTTTGATGATGGTAACAGGCAGGTGACTTTTAAACTTGGTCTCTGGGTTTCAATAGGAAGCTGTCATTTTTTAAATTATTTATGATGATGACGTATAAAGTGCTCTGCCCACATGTACACCTCCAGGCCAGAAGAGGGCATCAGGTCTCATTACAGACGAAGCTGTCATTTTTAACCATCAAAAATTAGGAAAACAAGCAGGGTGGTGGTGGCCCACACCTTTAATCCCAGCATTCTGGAGGCAAAGGTAAGCAGATCTCAGTTTGAGGACAGCCTGGTCTACAGAAAGAGTTCCAGGACAGCCAATAGTCAGAGATACACAAAAACCCTATCTTGAAAAAAAAACAAAAACATTATTTTTTTTCCCCGAGAAAGGGTTTCTCTGTGTAGCCCTGGCTGTCCTGGACTCACTTTGTAGACCAGGCTGGCCTCAAAATCACAGCGATGCGCCTGCCTCTGCCTCCCGAGTGCTGGGATTAAAGGCGTGCACCACCACACCTGGCTAAAACATTATTTTTTATTATGTGTGTGCACCATGCACGCCATGGAGTGCACATAGATTAGACTTTTGTGGGTGCTGATTCTCCCCTTTCACCTTTATGTGGGTTCCAGGGCTCAAACTTAGCTCTGCAGGCTTGCATGGCAAGCATCTTTTATCTGTTGAGTCATCTCACCAGCTCAGTTAATGCATTTTTTTCTATTAGCATCAGGAGATATAATTTACATGCCTCTAATTTCAATTCACCCTCTAAAAGTGTGTAACACAGCTGGGCCGGGTGGCGCATGCCTTTAATCCCAGCACTTAGGGAGGCAGAGGCAGGTGGATCTCTGAACTCAGGGCCAGCCTGGACTACAAATGAGTCTAGGACTGAGAAACCCTGTCTCAAAAAAAAAAAAAAAAAAATGTGTAGCACATTGATTTTTAGTAGATCCAAAGATGTGTACAGCTGTTACCACTGCTCTGTGTTTATGCAGTGAATGGATGATTCAGAAGTTTAAAAGTGGCCCAGCTTCGTGGGTCAGACTGCAGTCAGAACAGTTTTTAAAGAAATTAATCCATACCTCCAAACCACAAACACCACCAATCCATGACACCATCCTATTTGTCAGAACCACCACCTCAAGGTCTGGGACCGAGCTGCTGGCCACAGAGCTGCCATCCTTAACCAGTCTGAACTTTCTGTTTCTATTAAAAGAGGCTGACACAGTGACGTGCCTTCTTTATTACATCGTTGCTGCTATGAATAAGAAGAAAATATCAATCGTCTTCCTGTTTGTCTATGATGAAGCCACAGTCCTGAGCCAAAAAGTCTTTTCCCCAGTAAGTAGGAAGCTACACCCTTGCAGATAGGAATGCATCTGACGTACTTTGGGTCCCCAGGAGCTGGACACATAGGCTCTCAACAAATGACTGTGACAAAAACAAACAAAACCACTGCCACCATGCATTACCCATGAACCAGCTAGCATCCTTCATGCGTTACCCATGGACCAGCTAGCATCCTGCATGCATTGCCCATGGACCAGCTAGCATCCTCCCTCCATGCATTACCCATGGACAAGCTAGCATCCGACCCCATCAAGAAGAGAAAGCAGGTTATTGAACAGAACACAGAGCTAAGTCCTACCAGCCAAATCAGAGGCATCGTAGCTGGAAGGAGACTCAGAGGCTGCTGCCCCACCAGCATTCACTCTTCACATGGGCCAGTGGATGTCTGACAGATAACTGAAAACAGCCAAGCTTGGCAATGCCTGCCTTCACACTGCATCTGCCTTCCTCTGTGCAGATCCCTGCTTAACTCTGCACACAGACACGTTAACCATTTAAGGAGTGTCTGGAAAAACTGGCAAAACTGAATGAATCTACCTCACCTCTCTTGTTCCCCTTCAAAGCTAAGGACAATAAGAGATCTAGTCCAAGGATGGCGAACCTTTACAACAGCCAAGGCTGTTCTCCAAATTGAAGCAATTAACCCATGGTGGAAACTTAGGTTGGCATGACTATCTCCTGAGGGACCAGACTGCCCCCTCAGGTAATAATGATTTTCCTAGAGTATAGCTTTCTTTTAAGATTTATTTATTATTTATACAGTATTCTGCCCGCACGTGTGCCTGCCTACCAGAAGAGGGCGACAGATTTCACTATAGATGGTTGTGAGCCACCATGTGGTTGCTGGGAATTGAACTTAGCACCTTTGGAAGAACAGACAGTACTCTTAACCTCTGAGCCATCTCTCCAACCCTAGAGTACAGTTTCTTAAACTGTAGGGCACCACTCCATTTGGGGGTCATGTAACAGAATGTAAAAGGTCATAAAGAATTTAGCAAGATTAAATGACTTCTGAATGTACAATGACCAAAGTTTGACTCAAAATTAAAAGAGGATGAAGACTCTGGAGTGTTTCACCTTGTTGCATTACATAACTTGGCTGCAGCCTTGGTTCTGAACACATGGCATCTGCACTCTGTGCTATGTGTGACCTCAAGGCATGCAGCACTAACACTTGAAATACCTCAGCTCAGAGCTGGGCACGCAGGTGGTGGCACATGCCTTTCATCCCAGAAGGCAAAGGCAGAGGCAGGTAGATTGCTGTGAGTTCAAGGCCTGCCTGGTCTACAAAACAAGTAGAGGACAGCCAAGGTTACACAGAGAAACCATGTCTCTCAAAAAACCAGAAACCAACCAACAACCAAACAACCAAACAAACAAAAACCTCAGCTCAGATTAAGGACATGTATGTTATGAGCTGCAGTGTTTTGCTGTCTGTACATACAAAGTTCTCTGCTCTTCTGGAAATAGTGTTTTAATTACTGATAACAGTGCTGGAGAGATGGCTCAGTAGTTAAGAATACTGACTACTCTTTAAGAGGACCCAGGTTTAATTCCCAGCATCCACATTGCAGCTTACAACTGTGTAACTCCAAGATCTGACAACCTCACATGACATACATGCAGGCAAAACACCAATGCAATAAGGTAAAAAATAAGTAAATTGTTCTTAAAAATAATAGAACAGATTCTGAATGTTATCCCTGTCCTTCCTAAACTGGGAGGTAGCAAAGTAGTATATTGTCTCTTTGGGTCGTATTGTGTGAGGATGATCTGCTCTATCTCTATCTATCTATCTATCTATCTATCTATCCATCCATCCATCCACCCACCCACCCAACTATCATCGACCCATACTGAAGTAACAAAAACTGAACCTGGTTCCTCTCACATACTAGACAGGTGTTCTACAACTCAGCTGCATCCCCACCAGACCGTCTTCATTTAAAAATTGCTATTTGAGCTAACTGTGGCATTGCACACCTATAATCTAGCACTTGAGAAGTGGAAGAAACATAATCAAGGTCACCCTTGATTATATAGCAGGTTCAAGGTCAGCCTGGCCTACATAAGACCCAACCTCATAAAAAGAAAAAAAAAAAGCACAAACTATAATGACATATGTACTAACCAAAAAATAAAAAATAAAAAAAAACTGCTTTAAAAATTAATTGATCAAAATAAAATAAAAGGCAACACCCTATCTTGTACACACACACACACACACATACACACACACACAGAGCACAGAATTGTGCTGCTCACTGTTTGCTGACTGGAAGCCAAGTGTTGTTGAGGGCAGGGGAGGCTCCCAGCTTCCGAGGCATGACTGAACACTGACATACAGTGAAATACATGGGGGAAGGTGAAGACCAGGAGATGGGCTCCTTCAATAGTGCACTGCTGCACTCTGCTTCTGTTTCCATATGAACTTTCCTCCCTAAAGGCTTTTGTGATGTTATAGGATTGGTCCTGTGACGGCCCACCTTCACTGTCAACCTGACTACATTACAAGTCTCCTAGGAGACACGTCTCTGGGCATGTGTGGTAAGAAGGGAAGAGCCATGGTGAAAGTGGGTGGCAACATCCCACAAACTGGGATCCCAGACTGAAAAAAAAAAGGGGGGGTGGATAAAAAGGCACTGAACAGCATTCATGTCCACCGGCTTCCTGACCACAGCTGTGATGTAAGTAGCAGCCGCCTCTTCCCAGCATACCTTACTGTTCTCATGAAATGTATTCCTTCTTAAACCTGGCTAGCAAGGAAGCCATCTTCCTTTAAATAGCTTCTCACAGGTATTTTCTCACAGCAAAAATGAAAAGTACACAATGCATTCCTGATACAAGCTGCCTCCAGAGGTGGGGCCTTGTGGGTAGGGCTTGGATAACATCCACGGCCAACCCATCACTGGCAGTTTCAAGGTTTGGATGGACCTGTCAAAGGAGGCTAACTAGAGGAAGGACCTGGGGCGCTTTCTGGCAGTCCCGAAGATGTTTGCTCCACAGTACACTCCTGCTACCCTGACGTTCATCCTCACCACAGGCCCCCAGCTGACCACAGACTGAAACCATCAGTCAAACCTCCAAACAGGATAAGAAGTGGCCTCTGCTAGGTAACGGGACTCTGGCGCTTTCCTGCTCCTTCCTTCCAAGGCTTCCGGGATCCCTGGAAGTTGCAGATGGACTTTGGACCATATGAATATCAGCCAATATCTCTCTGAGCCTCTTAGTAGTCATTACTTTCTCTGCCGCAAAGGCTGAATATTGTACACTGACCTAAAAAAAAAAAGTCCTGGTGCCTCAAAATAGTACAACATAGGGTGGTGGCAGGGAAAGAATTATAGCCATTCATTTTCAGGCTTAAAAAAAAGGCCATCTTCTCAGCCTTCCCACTTTCTTTGTGCAACTCATGGGGACAAAAGGACAATTTTCATGCTTGACAGCAGGCCAGATGGGGTCTCCTTTCAGAGCTTTGCTTCTGCATAGGCAACCTCTCAGGATTACGAGGAAACCCAGGTACAGGCTTGGGTGGCTGAAGGGAGGGCCAGCCCATCTCTGTTTCAAAGCCTGTCACTAATGAAAATGCAAACAGATGAAGTTCCAAACAAGCCAGTCCTCAGGACCGCCCAGCACGGAGCCCACAGCTAGGAGGAGTCTGCAAAGTAAGGCAGCCAGGGTCTTCTCGGGCTCAAATACCAAAATGAATAGAGTCCCATCCTGGGTCTCGGTGTTAAAAATGGTTTCCTCAGCTGGGTGGCGTGGTGGCGCATGCCTTTAATCCCAGTACTTGGGAGGCAAAGGCAGGTGGATCGCTGTGAGTTTGAGGCCAGCCTGGTCTACAAAGTGAGACCAGGACAGCCAAGGCTACACAGAGAAACCCTGTCTTGAAAAACCAAAAAAAGAAAAAAAAAAGAAAAGAAAATAAAAAAGAAAGAAAAAGAAAAAAAATAGGCAAAGAGCCTGCTGCTGAAATAGGTCATGCAAAAGACCAACAAAGGCTGAATACAGAAAAAGGACAGCAGTGACGTCATGGTTACGGGGGATGGGGGGGGGGAGGTGTGGGGGGGGACCTCAGGGCTCCTGAAGTCAGCTGCTGTGCCTTTCAGTTGTATGAGCCATTAAGACCCTCCCACCTCCCTACCTTTTAGAATAGGGCCTCACTGGCCAGAAACCATGCAGCTGGAGCTAGCCTCCCTTCCCTGCCTCTGTCTGAGTGCAAGGATGGCAAGGCTGTGCCACCACACCTGGATGTGAGCTGCCTTCTACTCCTCCTCCTCTTCTTTTTTGTTTTTTTCCAGACAGGATTCCTCTGTGTCATCTTGGCTGTCCTGGACTTACTTTGTGGATCAGGCTGGCCTCGAACTCACAGCGATCCCTCTGCCTCCCCAAGTTCTGGGATTACAGGCCTGTGTCACTGCCCTTGCTTAAATGCCCCTTCTTAAACCAGTTTGGGTTACAAGCCCACAGTCCTTGCTTCTAAGCGTATCAGTGCTTTTACAACAACTCAGACCCAGGAATAATTATTTAATATTTCCTCAGATCTTTAAAAATATACTGCATAACCCATATTACTTTACAGCCATGAATTAAAACAGAAGGAAAGATGATGTCATTTCCCCATTTATAATTCTCTAAGGAGGGGATCAACAAATCTTGCTTCTTTTTTTTCAGTTTGTTTTCTTACTTTCCTTTTTAAAAATTTAAATAATTTATTCAGATTACATTTCAATTGTTATCCCCTCACCTCTATCTTCCTGTTCCTCCCTCCCCCCCCCTTTCACCCTATTCCCCTCCCCTAGGCCTGTGACACAAGGGGACCTCCTCCCCCACCATATGATCACAGCCTATCAGGTCTCATCTGGGTAGCCTGCTTACCCTTCCTGTGTGCTACCAGAGTTCATGTCAGAATCAGTCTCCGCTCTCCACACAACTGTGGAGAATGTGCTGTCCATTGGCCAAATCTTGCTTCTGACACATTCAACTTTGCATGGGAAGTGTTGATCTGGTTGTGGCTGGGGAGTTTTTGTCATTGTTGTTTGTGTTTTGTGGGGGGGGGTTTTGTTTGTTTGTTTGTTTGTTTTTCACAAAATGGTTTGGTCCCATCTTAAGATTGACACCAAAATACTCCAGGAGAAAAAAATATATTTTGGTGTGGGCAAGAATAAATTCAAATTAAGTCTGTATGAAAATGCCAAGGAAGCTGCTACTTTGTATGCTGACGCAAGAAAATAAAAAAGGGGCTGGGGCCCAGGAGTGGAGGCGCATGCCTTTAATCCCAGCACTTGAGAGGCAGAAGCCGGTGGCTCTCTATTCATCGGAGGCCAGCCTGGTCCACATAATAGGTTTTAGGACAGCCAGGATGACATAGTGAGACCTTGTTTAAAAACAACAAAAAGAGGCAAGGCTGGGGAGACGGCTCGGTGGGTAAGAACACTTGCTGTGCAGACATAAGAATCTGAGTTCAAATCCTAGCACCCATGTAAGAAGCTGGTGACACCACCATAGAGGACAAGATAGGTACTTAGGTACTGACTAGCCAGGCAGCCCAAGCAAGTCAGCAAGCTTCTGGCTCATTGAGAGAATGTGCCTCAAAGCCACAAGGCCAGAAGCTATAGAGATAGCCAGCATCCTTCTCTGCATGTACAGGCACAGGTGTGTACCCTTCCACACACATGCACCTTCCACAACATTCATACACAATATAAGTAAATGGGTAAATAAATGAAACACACATATTGGGTAGATGATGATATCTTTAAGTTTTTCTGTACGTAAAATTGAATAAATCGTAAAGGAAGCTTTGGGGTTTTATGTATTCTTTGTTTGCTTGTTTCTTTTTGTGTTTTTGAGACAGGGTTTCCTCTGTATAACCTTGGCTGTCCTGTACTCACTTTGTAGACCAGGCTGCCTTTGAACTCACAGTGATCCACCTGCCTCTGTCTCCACCAAGTGCTGGGATTACAGGCATACACCTCCTCTGGTTTGTTTGTTGTTTTTAAACCAACCCATTTCACATACACACAAGCCCCCACACACTGCCCCTTACCACAGGAGAAGCCAGAAGCCAGCGCACACAGCTTTCCAAACAAATCTATGTAAATCCCAAAGAGTTCTGGGAACTTAGTCCTGACTGCCTTGGATGTTTTTAATCGTCTGTATGAGCAATGACTAAACTTTGTGTGAGTGAATGCATACTCCCACCACTACTTTACATGGCTTCCTCTACGCAGGCAGGTTAGAGCCCTCCCAACTCTCTGACCCAGGCTGAGCGGCACTCAGATGTGAAAATGACCCCCAGACCCCCACAAGGCAGAGAGTACTTGGCCAGAAGAGGGGCTGCAAAGGGATACAAGGAATTGCTTTCAAGCAATAAAAGGACGCATCCCTCGCCTGTACCCACGCCTGTCTTCACTGCCAGCACGTTCAGGATCCTGCTACACAATCTGAGCAGATTTTACAGCACCACATGCAACCAAGAGTCTGGCTTCCCAGCACTGCACCTGAGGTCGTTACTGATGGTTTAGAAGTCACCATTATACACTAAACCATCTGCTTAAAAGCCCCAGAGAACTGCCTGCCCAAAAGGAAAGTGCTGTGTAAGTAAAGGTAGCCAAGGGCCTGGCAATAAGCAGGAAGAAAGAAAACACTGGCAGTCACACAGCAGCTTAGACTTTCTTAAAGAAACAGTGTCCACAGAAGCAGCACTCTGGCTTAGAGTCCTACTGGGGCTTGTGCTTTTCTTTCTGGGTGACTCAGTGCTTTGAATTCATAAATGCAATGTCCTTAAGGAAGAGAAAGCTGCTGGGTGCAGCGCTACACAGCTGGAATCCCTGGCCCTCGGCAGAAGCATCAAGTTCAAGGCCACCCTCAGACACATACTGAGGTAGAGGCAACAGGATCAGAAGTCCAAGGTCGTCCTTAGCTACATACTGAGTTCATGGCCAGCCTGGGTTACCTGAGACACTTTCTCAAATGAGATAGATAGATAGATAGATAGATAGATAGATAGATAGATAGATAGATAAAAAGAAAGAATACAAAAGAAATGTGGGTCAGGGTTTAAAAGTGGGTAAAAAAGCTTTCTGCAAAGGCTTGTGACCTGTGTTGGATCCTTGGGGCCCACAAGGTAGAGATAAGAATCATCTCCCTAGAGGCTCTTCTCCAACCCCCACACTTGTGTCGTGGCATTTAAGGGCACTCCAGCACATATACACATATACACAGAATAAACAAACAAATGTCATTAAAAGTAGAAATAAGCCTCCGAGTTTGAGGAGGCACAGCAGATACACATTCTCAACGACAACTCCACGACAAAGGTGGCCCCACCCCCGCTCCCACCCCGACCCACCCCCACCCCGTGTGACCTACCCTGAAGAGGGAGAACAGCATCCAGGTAGCAATCATGACCTGCCACCCCCTTCTGTGACACCTAACCTTGAGAACCAGCAGCTTCACCAGGGTTTCTTTCTCTCTCTCCGATCACACATCAGGTGTGAGGACACAGCGGGTAGCCAGGTCACAGCTCTCAGGTGAAGCAGGACGGGGCTTGTACCTCACACCTGTGTGCTTGTATTGGATGGACGCTGCTGCCCCAAGAAACACAGGGTGTGCAACGTGAACCCGCCCAGCTTCTCCGATTCAAAGGTACAACTTGGAACCGTGTTGGAGCCTTCAAGGGCGAAGGAAACAGGAGTCGGCTGTATTTATTTTTACACACCTATTCTTGTCATCTTACACTTATCAACCTGATTATGACTTAGAAAAGGTAGGCTACCAGTTGAGTTTAAATGATTCTGAAGTCCTGGGTAGGCAGGGCTCCTCTTCGTGTTGCGTCCATTAAGTCACCCATGGCAGCCTGTGGCTTGTTTTTATAATGTAAATGACAGAAAGTGACCTTTAAGACTTCTTTTGCTTCTGGTGAAGCGGCTGGCTCTCCACAATAAGGAAGGGACACTGGACACTGTGTTTACAGTAAAGAGAAGTAACTCTATTGGCTCCAACAAAGGCACCTTTACAAAGATTGGGAGAAAACCTGTTCCACTGAGGTGAGGTGAGGTGTGACACAGAAAAGACTTGAGGAAAGTGACAGCAAATGAAGGGCGGGAGCTTCGTGGAGCTGAGCCTCCTGGGTGGGTCCAGACCCTGTTTCTACTGAGGACTGCATTTAATGGATTTTTATTTTACCTTATCCTCTTCTCTCTCTCTCTCTCTTTCTCTCTCTCTCTCTCTTTCTCTCTCTCTCTCTCTTCTTTTTTTTTTTTTTTTAAAGAGAAATGATCCTTAAAACTGTGTTGGAGTGGGGGAGGGGAGTTCTGCTCTTAGGTTAAGGTGGCTGGCTGCCTCCCTCCTTCTAGGGTCACACCCTGACCTCAGCTGCTGGCCACTGGAGCCCATAGGACTTTCCTCCTGTTAGAGTGCCATGGCTTGAAGTTCTTTCTCTCTTTCTTTGTTTCTTTGTTTCTTTCTTTCTTCCTTCTTGGAGACAAGATCTCACTCTATAGGTTGGCCTTGTACAATCCTCCTGCATCAACTATTGAGTTGCAGGAATTGCAGGCATGCAGCACCATGTGTGTCCTCAGCCCATGGTGCTGTTGAGACGGGGACCTTAGGAAGGTCTCTCTTAAGGTGTAAGAAATTACTGGGGACATGCATTTGAAAGGGACATCGGGACCCTGACCTCATCTGTCTCATTTTGTTTTCTGTCCCTGTGAGGTATACAGGCCTTGTCTGCCACATGTTACCCCCATGATGTGGCCGTCATCACCATCCCAAGGTAACAGGGCCATAGGCTAAAGCTACTGAAACTGATCCCAAAGAAACCTTTCCTTCTGTTAATCTGATGGACTCAGGTACTTTGTCATAGTAAAATGGACAGCTGACTAACATCTACCTTGGGGCTGATTACATCCATGCCATCTGTTTGAAATTCACAATCTTCTTTCAGATGGTTTTACTTGAAATCTGCTGTATCGTCTGTAAAAATCATTTCCATTCTACTTTCTAAAATCCTATCAGGCACACCTAGTCTTGGCTTTAGCATCAGTTTCACCAGGTAAAATAGAAGACAGTAGTTATCTGGTCTTCATACCTACATGGTCTTCAACAGATAGTCTAGTTTCCCTTTATTCTTTTGTTTTTCTTGGTGTGGGGGATGGATGGATGAGTTTCAAGATGGGGTTTTGAGCTAGATGTTGTGGGTCAGACCTTTAACCCCAGTACTCTGGAGGCAGGAACAGGCATATGTCTGTGAGTTCAAGGTTTTCACAGTGAGTCCAGGACAGCCAGAGCTACAAAGTGAATCCCTGTCTCAAAAAAGAATAAAAGAAGAAAAAAAGAAAGAAAGAAAAGCCAGGTGTGGTGGACAGACCTTTAATCCCAGCACCTGGGAGGCAGAATCAGGTGGATCTCTGTGAGTTCAAGGCCAGCCTGGTCTACAGATCAAGTTCAGGACAGGACAGACCACACAGAGAAACCCTGTCTTGAAAAAAAAAAAGAGTGGGGGTTCGCATGGGGTGCCCACCTTTAATCCCAGCACTCAACAGAGGTTAAGTGTAAGTTTCAGGCCAGTTTGGTCTAAATAGTACGTTCCAGGCTGGCCAGGGCTATATACTGAGACCCTGGTTAAAATCAGGAGACCCTTCGCAGGTGAATCCAGGTAGCATCAAGTGGACAGTTACAGCCAGCCCGCACACTTGCTTAACTGGATGAACAAAACTATCTCACCCATCTGTGACACTCTTAGGAAGAACAGCTGTCACTCTGGGGTTCCTCGCTATCAGCACATAGACATTTCTGGTCTCTTTCATGCTGTGTCTGCCCCCTTCCTGTATCACTTGCTTTTTTCCTTCCTACTTTGCTTCCTCCCCAGCGACAGTTGTTTCCTGGATACTTGCATAATTCTAACCTACCCCTTCATCAAGACACTGGCTGGATAGAAAATTGTGGCTTTAAAATAAAACGTTAAAAGACAGAAGGCAGAGAGGTTTAAAACAAAAACAAAAACAAAAGGATCACAGAAACCGTCACAGCACCCTAAAGCCATCAGCTGGGAAGACAGGGAGCCAACCAGTGTATGGAAAACAGTGCAGACCACTCAGGAATGTTGGGGCTTTCTCTCCATAGTCCTTCAGCCTTTTGCCTCAAATTTTGCGACATTCCCTTACTTCTCTTCCCTTCCTGTTTTGCCTGTAGTTGTAAATTTAGGACAACAACAACAAAAGGCAGTGTGTGTGAGTATGTGTGATATAGTTCACTGTAAAGATCGGTGGATCAGTGAGGGTGGCCATAGCTAAAGAAAAGCTTCTGGGTGAGAGAGTCCAGGTCCTACACAGAACAGGAACTAAGTGACAGGAAACGGAGCTTTCCTGTCTCTTGGGCTGGGTTACCTCGGTCAAATGAGGCCTTGTCCGCATGCTGGAAGGGCGCATGCTCTGGAAGAGGCTGCTGGCACTATGACTGCCAGATCTTTCTTTGCCCCTGGTGTTCTGAAGAAGGGTCACGTTCATTGTGTATTGACTCAAGTAGTTATCAGAACTCTGGGGCCTGCCACGGAAGACAGTGGAGGAGGTGTGCTCTATTTTAAAAGTGCCTTCCACTACAGAAAACATACTCCTAAAAGGGAAATACGTGATTATAGGCAACAGGAAAGCCACAGCTTTGCTTTCTTTCTCTCTCTCTCTCTCTCTCTCTCTCTCTCTCTCTCTCTCTCTCTCTCTCTCTCTCTGTCTGTCTCTGTCTCTCTCTAAGTTCTTTTGACAACATGAGTTCCCAAACATAAATACTCTGGTGTGAAGTGTGAATTCTTTTCTTCCTAAGTAAACTATCTTTGCCTTTGTCACTTTTCAGAGTGGAAAGCCTTGAATTGAGTACCTTCCCTTGCCCCCAAAGCCCAGAGTCAGTGGCACACAACTTTAATCCCAGGAGGCAGAGGCAGGTGGACACCTGAGTGCCTGACTCAAAGCCCAGAGGCAGTGGCACACAACTTTAATCCCAGGAGGCAGAGGCAGGTGGACACCTGAGTGCCTGACTCACTGCTCTGTCTGAGGAGTTGAGCCTCAGCTCATCAAGAAACTAAGAAAGGGCAGAACTTTCACAGAGGACAGATCAGAAACTGCCCAGAATGACAGCCCTGGTGGCGAATCTCTTGTCAACCTGGTGGGATTTTAAATCACCATAGAAACAAACCGGCATGCCTTTCTGCAGAATAATTGCTTAAGGTGATAGAATGCTGACTTTGAAAACAGGTGTCTTTATTCAGCTGAGGTCATACAGTTAAGGCAATATTTCAAAGAACTACGCAAGTTTCCTAAAATCGGCGGTCATGTGCACTTGCTATGGCTGGACACTTTTGTAGACAAAACACAGCTAAACATATTTTGGCCAACAGGTTTAGGAGGCCACCACTGCCCAGGGGGATGTTCTGGAAGCTAACACTTCGTGTACACACCCACGTGTTGATTCTTGTCATTGCACATTTCACAGGGCGGTGGCTCACCTTTGGAAGAACCAATGTGTCTTCTTCAGCCATTATTTTTAATGATCCGAGTCAACACTGACACAAGGATAGCAGGGAGAGGCATACAGAATGTCTTCCTAGCTAAAAAAAAAAAAAGCTGTCCCCATCAGCAGAGTGAGTTTAATTGAAAATTACCTGCTGAGCATGAGAACAGAAGTTACAAATGGGCAGATAAAATGTTCAGAATGCCTAAAAGTAATTACTCATCTGCACTTGAGAATACAGACTTTTTCCCCAAGCTGTCTTCAATGTTGTCGCGAAATAACATTAAAAAGATTTGAATCTAAATTCCTGGCTGGGTGTGGCAGTGCATACCTTCATCCCAGCAGCTCCCCACCCCCTAGAACTTAAATCCCTGGACATTGACTAGCACAGGATGGAATGCCTGCAATCCCAATATTTGAGTGGCTGAGTCAGGAAGGCATGCTTAACTTCAGGAGGACTCTTCATAGGATACAGAGGCATTTAGAAGCTCTTAAGTATTCAGTATGCAGCAACCAAGTGTCTGCCACATACCAGGCCCAAGCTGCTGCTTGTGGTGTGTGGACTTGCTCTGTGTGGACCAGGCCTGATAAGCAAAACCTAGCCCATGAGCTCAGCCTCTCTGCTGGCTCAATTCTACCAAGGTACAGCTAAGCCTGTTCATTTATACACTGTCTGAGGGTAAGGCTGTGTCCAACAGCTGTGCTGAGCCATTTCAGAGACCACGTTACCAGCAGAACCCAATAAATGCGCAGCCTGGACCTGTCTGCAGTGCCCGAAGCCTACACCCGATGCCTGTCCAAATCCAGCCTTAACTGGAGGAAGCAGGCAGGGCTGGCTCAACATTTGCCCAAGAAGCTTTGGACTCCCATTACCAGAAGTTATGAAACAGGAAGAGGAAGCCAGTATCGCAAAAGGAAGAACCCCACCCCACGTGTCAGAGACTTGAGGCTCATGCCCAGCCCCTCCGGTCACCTGACCTGCCATGTAGCTTGGCAGGCTGTCCACTGCCTCTCTGGGGATTCCTACCTGTCAAGGGGGTGTATTGATCAGTGTGACACGCTCTCCTCAGTAGAAATGAAAAGCACTGTGGCTATTGTGAAAACACGGCCTCCAAGAGAATGCAGACAGCTTGGAAGGCTGTTGTTGCTCAGTGTACAGTCTCAGGGGTTCTTTCCGAGTGTCCCTTCTTCCTGTCTGCACACCTACTCTGTTAGAGAAGTGTCATGGTGATCCTCTTTCACAGATGAAGCAATGAAGACTCAGAGAGGGTAAGGGCTTTCCCCTACTGTCACACAGCAGTGATAGGTTAAGCTGAGTTTCAAACCCAACACTGTCAGCCTCCAAACTTCTGCCATTAACTAACAAGAGTGCCTAGTCTCCACGTTCTCACTCACTGCATGGTAGCTACCAGTCCTATCTATCTCTCCGTAGAGGATGACTGGTATCATTTTGAGACAAATGCTGGGCCTGCACTCGCTACCTAGGTGGTAGTCTGGGGAACAATAGCCCCGTTGGTAAGCTACAGGTTATGAATGGCCCAGAAAATACACAATGGAACTCTCTGCAGGGAGGTGAAAGGGAGGGAGCCCTAAAACAACAGCACAGCCATTGTAACCGCAGAGACGCTGGGCTCAATTTCACATGAATAAATAACCCACAATGTGTGGTTTGAATCAGGACACAGTGGCACACACTCTTTTTTTTTTTTTTTTTTTTTTTTTTAAGACTTATTTAACCACTGAGCCATCTCTCCAACCTGTGGCACACACTCTTAATTCCAAAAAGTTAAGGGGGCAGGAGGACTGCTGTGAGTTTGAGACTTTCAAAAATGTTGTATTGGTTGGCAGTTTGTGAGGCTGTTGCTAGCGTTGCCCTTCTGAGAAGAGATTCGGACATTCAGGTCTTAGGGGTCTGCATCACCTGTGCTGTTTTTTACTTAACCATAGACTGTTTGAGCACCACCTTCTAAGTTCACCAGAATGCTGCCACCCTGGGACTGCCTTAGTTTTTTTCTTTCTTAATATTTTTCTTTTCTGTTTTTAAAGAACAACAGTGAAAAACATGTTTATTGCAATGACATTATATAAAGGCAAATGCTAGAAAAGCCACTAGACCTGAGAAGAGCTGCAGACACAGCTTGGAAGTAGAGCGCTGGCCAAGCCCCTAGCATGAGTGATGCCCAAGGTTCAAGCACCAGTACCAAAAGTAAATAAATAAATAAATAAACAAATAAACAAATAAGCTAGCTAGCTAGCGAGATAGCTCAGAGTGCTTTCCTCAAAACACTGAGGCCTGAGTTTGAACCCCTAGACCCACATAAAAATGGAAATCTCCAGCTATTGTCCTCTGACCTCCACTGCTGTAGAGCTGGACATGTGCAGCCCCCCAACAACCATAATTAAATAAATAATTAATTAAAAGAAATAAACAAGAACCCACTAGATCACTGCTCACATAAACTGTCTCACTAAATCCAATGGAATGCTGGGTAGCCATTAAAGAACACATACATCCACATACACACAATAAACAATAGGAATAAGCAGATGTAATTTTTAAGAGGAGTGTGACAAAAAAATCAGTCAAGAATGAGAGCCATCTTTAAAAGTCTATTACAGAGAAATGAGCTTACAGTGTCAATGGCAGGTTGAGATTGCGTTTTCTTTTCATTATTTTTGCTGTTGTTCCTTTTGTTTTTGATATGGAGTTTTGCTATCCAGCCCAGGGTGACTTCAGACTCAGCATCCTCCTGCCTCAGCTCCTTAAGTGCTGGACTGCAGGCCTGTGACACCATGCCTAGCATTTTTACACTGTTTCGTTTTGTTCTCCTTTAAATCTATCTTTGGTAATAGGCAAACACTTTCCAGAGCCAGGGAAGGAATGGATCACATAAACATCTGAGTCAGGTTTCAGACACTTGTAGGTACCAGCCTCATGCTGGTATTCCATGTGCATGGAACGTGCATAAAAGGCATCTGATCTAAGCAGGCTGGTTTCTGTGTACGGTAGCAGTATCCCATCAGTAGCAGATTGGAATGACCTGTCCCCTCAGAAGAGCTGGGCTGGAGTGCCTTATGATAGGGATGACTCCCTCAGCTTCTTCCAGGATCTTCCCAACATGCTCAACTGACAGCATAACTTAGATGTGGTGGTTTGAATAAAAAAAAAAAAAAATGGCCCCATAGCCAAGCATGGTGGCGCACGCCTTTAATCCCAGCAATCGGGAGGCAGAGGCAGGCGGATCGCTGTGAGTTTGAGGCCAGCCTGGTCTACAAAGTGAGTCCAGGATGGCCAAGGCTACACAGAGAAACCCTGTCTCGAAAAACCAGAAAACAAAAAATGGCCCCATATGCTCATAGGGAGTGACATTAGGAGGTGTAGCATTGTTGGAGTAGGTGGGGCTTTGTTGGAGGAAGTGTGTCACTACAGGGTGGGCTTTGAGGTCTCAGATGCTCAAGCTGGCCCAGCATGACATTCACCTTCTTCCGCCTGCAGGTCCAGATGTAGTACTCAGCCCGTCACCTTCCTGAAATCCTAGCACTTGGGGAAGCACCGGCAGGTGCCTCAAGGCCAGCCTGGTCTATTGGGGCTATTACACAGAGAAACCCTGTCTCAAGAAAAAGAGGAGGAGGAGGGGAAGAGGAGGAGGAAGAAGGGAGGAGGAGGAGGAGAAGAGAAGAAGAAGAGGAAGAAGAAGAAGAAGAAGAAGAAGAAGAAGAAGAAGAAGAAGAAGAAGAAGAAGAAGAAGAAGAAGAAGAAGAAAAGAAGAAGAAGAAGAAGATGAAGAAGAAGATGAAGATTACCAGCATTCAGGGGGCAGACAGATCTCTGAATTAGAGGCTAGCCAGGGCTACAGAGAACAGAGAAACCCCTGCCTTGAAAAACAAACGAACAACAAAAGGAAGAAGTACAGGTACCACTAAAAGAAGTTTTCAGAACTTATACACAGAAAGACTCAGGTCTGTTTTAAGTCGAGCGTGGTGGTGCATACTTTTAATTCTAACACTTGGGAGGCAGAGGCAGGCATTGTGAGTTCAAGGCCAGCCTGGTCTACAAAGAGAGTTCCAGGGCAGCCATGGCCTATCCCCACCCCCACCTCCCCAAAAAAGAAAGAAAAGACTTAGGGAAAGAGTTCCTATAATGAGTGCATTATAAAATTATTTTTATCTGTATACATCACAGATGAGGTGACATTCAGGGGTGTGACCTTTCATCCCTGGGAACACTGTTAAGATATATATGATGATATAAGGGATGAGATAACAGGTGAGATGTAATCTGAATAAATTAATTTAAAAAATAAAGGAAAAAATAAAACAACCTAGATATGACATATATCTCCAATGTTAAAAAAAAAAAGATACATAGTGCTAACCTTGGAGCAACTAGAATGTACTCTTTAACTTTCTTGTTTGTTCTTTTAGCTAAACATTTTTAATTGAGATTAAAACAAAAAACAAGCTAGGCTCACCCTACCCAAAGACTGGATCGATCACCTAGAAAGTGATTTAATAGGCCCATTTAGGACGTCCATGTCAAAGTCATATCAACCCTAACAGTGCCCCACTCATGTCAGGAGCCACGCTGCACAGGTCTAGCTCAGAGGACATCCCCCTGGCAGAACAGCCTGCCATCTTAGTATTTAAGCATCTTCTTTCCTGAAGGCTGTTATTTCCTGGGAGACTTTCCTGGGAGACGAGGCCAGCAGATGACGTACTCCTGCACAGAGCACTGTGGGCTAAGATGGACTCACAGATAGAGGCCTCAGGCTAAGTGCTAAAGTCTCCCTGTGCTTCGGAATTTATGATGAGGTCATTCATTATAAGAGAAAGATGGAGCCAACTGTAATTTTCCTTTCTTGTACCTGGCAAGCCCAAGCGTGGAAACCTTTTCCTTAGGCAATGCTCTGCACTGGGGGCTAGATGCTGGGTGACCCATCTAAAAATAAGTGGTGTCTCTCTCCTCTCATTCCCAACCTGAGGTTTCTATTTTCTAATAAAATGATTCAAATAGATTCAAAATGGAGTTGGCATTGCAGAACTAAGCATAGAAAGAAGGTAAGGTCATCTGGGGTGCCACAATTGAGGAGATCGAGGGTGGACTTTAGACAGGGAACCAGCCTAGCGTTGGGTAGCTGAGAGGGGAGCAGAGGTCACAAAGAAGTGGAATGAGCTAGCCCAAGGGCAGTTGAAGAATGGGGCTTTCTGGCATTATTTGAAGGTTGGCAGTATTTGAAGGCCTTCACTCACAGGGACAGACTGTGCCTCCTAACACCTCACACACTGATGGAGCACTTTTGCCCTTAACAAGACACTCTCATCACAGGCTCAGCTCCAAATCCCACTCAAAACAATGTCTCCTCCAGACCCAGCTCCATCTTTTCAACAAACCCTTAGCTTACGTTTGAAGACGCCAGAAGGCAAAGGCAAGCTATTCCTCTTAGTTTCATCTTCAGTTTTGTTTGCTTATTTGTTTGGTTTTTTTGTTTTGTTTTGGTCTTTTTTGTTGTTGTTTTGTTTTTTTCTTTCATGAGACAGGGTTTCTCTGTGTAGCCTTGGCTGTTCTGGATTTGCTTTGTAGACCAGGCTGGCCTCGAACTCACAGAGATCCACCTGCTTCTGCCTCCCTGAGTGATGGCATCACAGACAGGCGCCACGGCACCCAGCTCCAACTTTCATTTTCATTCCTTTTCCACAACTGTCACCACTGGCTGATTCTATCATCCACTTGATTCAAGGAAGATCTAAGTTCAGCATCAGTCCTCTGCTGGAGACCTCTGAGATCAGTGACTTGGCCCTAGGGTTGTGCTTACTTCTTGTGTGGTCCAGAGTAAGGCCACCATCTCAAGAAAGAGTCAGCAGATCTACTTGAGAGGAAGTGGCGGGAGCTCACGTGGTCATCTTCCACACACAGGGGAAAAGGTGTGTTCCAATGAGCCTCTCTTGAACGCTGGCATCACACGGAGACCATCCCATTGTTTCTCTTTGGTGCCATCCTGGCTGTGAGTGGCTGTTTTACAAGAAGCAATAGTTGACTTGGTAAATTCCCAGAGCATAATGTAAGTGCCGGATCTTAAAAGGCTGCTGGGGAGAGTCCTGCCCCGGCAGAGCGGGAAGGAAAAAAAAAAAAAAAAAAAAAAAGAGGCATGGGAAGGGAGCCAGAAGGGGTCAAACACAAGGTTAGAGGAAGAGGAGCAGTTTTATCTTCACTGCAATCGCGTCCAAATCCATCCTCTATGTCCCTGGGAAACTACCTGAAGGAGACTGGTCAGGAACACTGCAATTCGTCTACACATCAGGTCCCGCTTCTTAATATGGGATCTGTGCTGGTTAATTTTTTTGTCAACTTGACACAAGCAAGAGTCACCAGGGAAGAGGAAACAGGTGAGGGATTGCCTCAATGAGATTGACCTGTACGCAAGTCATTGATGGAATTTTCTTGACTCATGATTGCTGCGCGAGGGTCCAGCCTTCTGTTTGAAATGCTGGCCAGTCCTGGGCTACATAAGGAAGCAGGCTGAGCAAGCCCCGAGGAGCAAGCCAGTAAGCAGCACCCCTCCAAGGCCTTTGCTTCCGCTCCTGCCCCGAGGTCCTGCCCAGACTCCCTGTAATGATGGATGTGACCGACCGGGCCATGGTCTTCATCACAGCAAGAGAAAGCTACCAAGGACAGTCCCGGAGTGCCCTGCTCTGCCCTTTCCAGGTTACAACATTAGTCACTGCCTAACTGCGTGAGGTAGAGGAATTTATCCTCTCAGTTTTTCCATTTCTTCAATTTCCGGCCTTTGTCTAGATTTCAATACAAGTAAGACGCCCTAGTGCTAAAGCTATGCAGGCAAGTAAAGGAGATGACACACACCTTTGGTTTTCCTGAAACAAAACACATCTTGAAAATGGACATGGAAAGATGGGTATTTTCACTTAGTATATTAAGTTGTCCAGTGAGCTGTTTCAGACAAATGTTGGCTTCCCTTTTCTCCCTCTTTCAAAATACAACTAACCAAAAGGCTCGGCCCGAGCCAAGCTGGTGGACTAAAGGCCCAGCCCTGGGAGGGTGGGACCAGGAGACCAGAAACTCAAGGTCACAAGTTCAAGGCCAGTTTAGTACTCAAGAGACCCTATTTAAAAGTGAACTGGGCCCTGTGGCACACGCCTGTAATCCCAGCACTCGGGAGGCAGAGGCAGGAGGATCTCTGTGAGTTCAAAGCCAGCCCCATCTACAAAGAGAGTTCTAGGACAGCCAAGCTACACAGAAAAACCCTATCTCAAAAAACAAAACAAAACAAAAAACAGACAAACAAAAGCAAGTGAAGAAGGGGACAGTGAGATGGCTCCTAGGTAAAGGAACTTGATAGTGCACCTGCTGTCAAGCCTGATGACCAAAGTTCAATCCCTGGAACCCATATGGTGGAAAGAGAGAACTGACTCTATAGTAAATTGTCTACACATACTCACACACACTTTTTTTTTTTACATCAAAGAAAGAATGAGAGATGCAAACTGCAATAGCAGCATGCCCAAGCCTCAAGGCCACAAGACGGGTAGGTTGAGAAGTGTCACATCATGATGAGGGTCAGGAACTTCTCTTTATTTAGTTGGCTATTAAATAGAGCACAGGGCTCAAACCAACCTCTTTACTTTATTAAGCTTTGAAACATTTGCTGTTACCACGCGGCCTATCACAGTGACCCTGTTGCTTCCTATCTGTAGAAAAGAACAGACTCAACCAAAGGAATAATAAGAACCTACTTTTCATTTTCTAAAATTTAAACGATTGTTCTAAAATCTGTCACTATTCCTTAAGAACTGCCCAAATGGGGAAAAGGAAAAAAAAAAAAAAAGAACTGCCCAAATGGTGCTGTGCTGGTAGTGGGGTCTAGCATTGGAAGCCACCCATGACTGGTGACCCAGATCCTTCTGGAATTTTGACAGATGTGTGTGGCCTTGAATCAGACACATCTTTTGTTTCTTCATTTGGTTTTTGGTTTTGGTTTTCCTTTTTTGAGACGGGGTGAAGGGACTCTGGCCAGTTCAAGCCTGGTGGGCGTGGCTCTGGTTGGCTTTGCCCTTCTTCCCAATTCCCCCTGCCTTGCTAAAAAATGCTAGACTACATTCCTAAAGTTAGTCCTCAAGGTCTACTTCCTTATCTGGTCAATTCCTCTTCCTGAGGCTGACTACCAAGGTCCAACTATCAAAGCATTGAGGTGCAGTAGTCATAACCCCTTTGGCTCACCTAATTAACATGCACAATTAAAATTAAACACCTTATCCTAACACAGAGTCTCCCCCCTCCATTTTCTGGTTTTTTGTTTTGGTGTGTGTGTGTGTGTGTGTGTGTGTGTGTGTGTGTGTTTTCAAGACAGGGTTTCTCTGTGTAGCCTTGGCTGTCCTAGACTCACTTTGTAGATTAGGCTAGCCTGGAACTCAGAAATCTTTCTGCCTCTGCCACCTCAGTGCTGGGATTACAGGTGTGTGCCACTGCTACCACAACCTGTCTTCCCCCTTTTCCTTTTATTAGTTTTGTTTTTCTTTTTTCTTTTAACTTTTTATCTTTTTTTTATTTTATAGACCACCCTGAGACAGTTCTTTGTCCTCCAGGACAAATGCCCCATTACCTCTTTCTCCTCTCTCCTTTGTTCACCTCCCCTTCCCCCTCTTGTTCCTTCTCTTGTCTTTGCTCTCTCCTTTTAAAATAAGATTTATTATTTATTTATTATTCATACAGTATTCTGCCTGCATGTGTGCCTGCAGGCCAGAAGAGGGCACCAGATCTCATTGTAGATGGTTGTGAGGCACCATGTAGTGGCTTGGAATTCAACTTAGGACCTTTGGAAGAGCAGCCCTTGCTCTTACTCTCCGAGCCATCCTCCAGACTTTGTCTTTGCCCCTTATCCTTGGTCTCTGTCCCTCTGGGGCAAATAAATCTCCTTTGTGCTGAGAACTTGGTCTTGGGGTTTCTTGAGCCAACTTCAAGGTTCCCTAAAGAAGATATCATACAGTTCAGGCTGGCCTTAACTTCCTGTCTCTACATCTCAAGCGCTGGAGTTGGAGTCAGGAGTCATTGCACTGGGCTCTTTGTGTGCAGTGTGGAGTAGGCAAGATGGCATCAGCCCAGCCCTTCCCTGGAAGATGAATACACTGGGGTGAGTGAGTGAATGTGTCCCCACCGCTGGCTGAATGCTGCACTGTCCCATCACTCTGCGGGGAGACACAATCACACACTTCCTCTGTGCAGTGGGCCAGGATGCCCACTGGGCGGGGATGCTGCCAGCCCCTTCCTCTCCAGGCAAACGGTTACTAAGCAAGCAAGCCACCCGCAATGAGTCAGGGCAGTAGAGGGAAGGCATCCTTGATCTAATCAAATGACAATTTAAAAAGAAAACAAACTAGACCTAACCACTTCATGACGTATCCACAGTAAAATGCTCATAAAATTTCTAAATCATGCTTGCCTCCTCCCGACAAGGGAGCCCACATGGAAACTGAGGCATGCCAGCAGCTCCCAGGACTCCGTTGGCGGCAGCTTTATCTCTAGTATATTTCTGCAAAGTTCTGTGATCAGATGGACCATACAGAGACCATCTTTTTTCCCACACCTTATCCACATCTCTCAGCATTAGAGTAAAAAAGCCAAAACAGAAATGCTTGTGTTATGTTATCATGAAGCCCACAGGAGCTTGCAGGGTCACTTGGAGCTCACACTTCAGAAGGACATCCGGTGGCGAAGAAATCTATAGGTTCTGCTCCATCAAAAACATGGGAGACACTGACAAGATGGCTCTGCCAAGTAATGGCACTTGCCACCAGACCTGATGACCCAGGTTTGACCCCTGGAGCCCACACAGAAAGAGAAAGTAGTTCCCTGGAAGTTGCCCACCGGCCTTCACATGTATGCCCGCACACACACACAGACGCATATTCATACCTGTGCACTAAATAAACAAAACGTAAAATAATAAGCCACAAGAATGATATGACATCACAAACTAAAACACATCTGTCTGGAGAAGAACAAAGTGCGTCCCCCCTTGACATCCCTGGGACAAACACAGGTTTTGAAATCAATTGCAGCCAGGCATAGTGGCTCGGATCTATAGTCCCAGGATTTGGGATGCTGAGGCAGGACAGCTGAGGGTAGTAGCCTGAGCTACAGAAGGAGAGGCTGCCTCAGGAACAAACAACAAAAAATACAAGTCAAGGCATTTGATGCTCAATTTGGAGAAAGGTAACTGTTTTCGTGAGGGTTTCTACTGCCGTGGTAAGAAAAAAAAAAAAAAACCATAAGCAAAAGCAGGCTGGGGAGGAAAGCCTTGCTTATACTTCCAAATCATATTCCACCACTGAAGGAAGTTGGAACAGAAACTCAAAACAGGGAGGAACCTGGAGGCCGGAGCTGGTGCAGAGGCCAGGGAAGGGTGCTGCTTGTTGGCTTGCTCCCCATGGCTTGCTTGCTCAGCCTGCTTTCTAACAGAACTCAGAATCACCAGTTCAGGAATGGTATCATCCGTGTTGGGCTGGGCCCTACTCTAGTCAACAATTAAGAACATGTTCTACAGCCAGGCGGTGCACTCCTTTAAGCCCAGCACTCTGGAGGCAGAGGCAGATGGATCTCTGAGGCCAGCCTGGTCTACAGATTGAGTGCCAGGACAGCCAGGGTACACAAAGAAATCTTGTTTGGAAGACCCAAGGAAGGTTGGAAGGAAAGGGGGGGAGGAAGGAAGGAAGAGAGGGAAAAGGAAAAGGAGAGGAAGAGGGAGAGGGAGGGAAGGACGGAGAGAGAGAATGCCCTACAGACAGATCTTATGGTGGCACTACCCAGTTGAGGTCACCTCCCTTCAGACTGCAGCTTGTACCAAACTGACATAAAACTCTCCCACACAGACTGACTTTCACACGAACTCTGGTGCCCCACATTTGACCACGTCCCCTGGATGGGGAGGCCTGGTGGCACTCAGAGGAAGGATAGCAGGCTACCAAGAAAAGACTTGATACCCTATGAGCATATACAGGGGAAGGAAGTCCCCCTCAGTCACAGACATAGTGGAGGGGAGTAGGGGGAAAGCAGGAGGGAGGGAGGAATGGGAGGATACAAGGGAAGGGATAACAATTGAGATATAATATGAATAAATTAATAAAAAATTTTAAAAGTTCAGATCAAAAAAATAATAATAAACATCCAAGATTTAAAAAAAAAAAAAACAGCAGTTTATGTTTACTGAAAACTAAGTATGAGCCAGCAGCCTCTTGACGTATTATTGTGCTTTGCGCTAGTACTATTACTTGAGACACTGTCTTGCCATGGGGCCCATCCTGAACCGAACTCAAACCCAAGATCCTCCTGCATCAGCTTCCTGGCGCTGGGACGATAAACAAGTACCAGCTTCCCTGGAATTGGAGTAACAGACAAATGTGGCTTCAGGGACCAGGGCCTAGGCTCTCTAAAACAGCAACAAGTGCTCGGAACTGCCGACGCGCCTTCCACTATGAAGCAGTCTCTAATTTATTTTTTGAGATATGGTTTCTCACTGAATCCGTTGTTTAGGGATTGGCTAAACAGACCAACTAGTGATCTCTGGGGCCTACCTGTCCCCAACCTCTCAGCTCTAGGGTTTCATGTGTGCCAAGCACTACCACAGCAGGGTTTTTGTGGTGGTGCTGAGGACCTGAACTCAGTTTCTCATGCAGGCTGGCATTTTACCAACCGGATACACAAAACCCCAGAAATAAAAATCTCTAAACCTTAAGAAAACCTCAGCCCTCACGGGTGACACACATCTTTAATCCCAGCACTGGCAGGCAGATCTCTATGATCAGTCTGGTCTATTGATGGAGTTCCAGGACAATTAAGGGTACACAGAGAAACCCTGTCTCCAAAGAAAGAAAGGAAGGAAGGAAGGGAGGGAGGAAGGGAGGGAGGGAGGGAAGAAGGAAGTGGAGAAGGAGAAGGCCTCAGCCCCACCTCCGGGACAAAGCCCTTATGACCTCACAGCTAGTGTGAGGTGCCACTGTCACCGCATTTAGCAACCTCGCCACCACCCACACCTCCTTTTCATGATACCCAGCTACCCTTTAAATGCCTAAGGAGGAAAACATAAAAAGAATAAGGCACAAAACCAGCCAAGTGAGATCTGGTTTGACTAATTCATTTTTAACTAATTGATTGTGAAAGTTTATTTAAACAACATATAAGACTCCAGAGGATTCTGGAAGACTGATGCAACTCAAACCCAATCTGGGAAGTGCTCGCTTGTTAACTCTCACCTGCCTAAGACACAGAGGAGAGGGTTTTTTTTTTTTTAAGATTTATTTATTTATTATGTATACACTGTTTTTGCCTGCATGTACACCTGCACACCAGAAAGAGACACCACGTCTCACTATAGATGGTTGTGAGCTACCATGTGGTTGCTGGGAGTTGAACTCAGGACCTTTGAAAGAGCAGCCAGTGCTCTTAACCTCTGAGCCATCTCTCCAGCCCCAGAAGAGAGATTTTTTTTTTTAGCCATGGTTGCCACATCATTGTCATGAGATTTTTTGCAAAATAAATGCATCAGAATTTAGATAAAGAGAAATCTACAAGATTCCTTTTTGCTTATTAAAAAAAAGATTTATTTTTAATTTTAATTACAGGGCGGAGGGAGGGGTCTGTGGGTATGTTTGTGCGCATGATTGCAGGTGCCCACAGAAGGCAGAGGCATGTTCCCCTGGAGTTGGAGTGACAGGCCATTGTGAGCCATGTGACGCGGGTGTGGGAAGCCAAACTCCAGCCCTCTGCAAGATCAATCAACAAACATTCCTCGTGACTGCTAATCCCTCTCTCCTCCACCTTCATTTTCACTTTTAATGACAACTAGAAACAGCACATTTAAGGACAGAACAACACGCCATACCAACATCGCAGAGGCCGAGCAATGCTCAAACAAAATTCTTGACCAGAGGTAAGCAGAAAGCTGACCGCCAAAAGTTCTGATCAGGAGGGCTGCCACACATTCTGGGCTAGCTTAGGCTGCACAGTGAGTTATGGTGGTTTTGTTGCTTGGGTTTTGTTTTGTTGGGTCTTTTTTTTGGGGAGGGGGTTCTTTTTTTTGTTTGGGTAAAGGGAGAGAGGTCATCAGAGGGAGGGGTGCTAATGGGAAGATAACACCAGGGTAACATGTGGTTCTACGAAGCCTCCCTTGAACTGAGCAAAGCTCAGGACATTTCCAATTAAAGCACAGACTATCAGAATTTGGAGGGAAGCCTTCTTTAATCCTAGGAAACAAAAACACAAGTGATACCCAGGGAAAGTTGAGACCAGCATATTTCTTCTCTCTCACAATATTAGTTTACAGCTTTGTAACCACCAGGGTGGAGGAGGAAACTCCCGGTTCACACCCACCGCCCCCCTCAGATGCCTTTTTACAAGGCTATTGTTGGGACTGTTTTGTTTTGTTGGCTCCTCACTGACAATGCATCCTAGAAGTCAACTCACTCTTGGGTGGGAAACACCCACCCAACAGACAGACAAACAGGAACAGAGTAAGGAATGTTCCAGAGTTCTCAAACTGTGGCTTGTTACCCCTTTGACAAACCTGTCTCAATATATCTACATTACGCCTCATAACAATAGTAAAATTACGGTTATGAAGTGGCAACAAAAGTAATTTGATGGTTGGGGGTCATCATAACACGAGGAACTGTATTAAAGGGTCGCAGCATTGGGAAGGTTGAGAACCACTGCTCTAGCGGATGCTATGCTAAAACACCCTGGGGAGCTCTTAAATAGAAGAAAATTTTATTCACAAATTTTATTCATTTTACTTTTTTTCTTTTCTCTCTTTCTTTCTTGGTGGTTGTTGTTGTTGTTGTTTGTTTTGTTTGTTTGTTTTTGGAGAGAGTTTCTCTTTGTCTTTCTCTTGGCTGCCCTGGACTCAGTTTGTAGAGCAGGCTGGCCTTGAACTCACAGAGATCCCCCTGCCTCCCTGGGTGCTGGGATTAAAGGAGTGCGCCACCATGCCCAGCTGTATTAATTTTACTTCATTCACAGTTTTTTAAAAGCCTTTCTGTGGCTGAGGGTGTAACTGTTAAGGGTGTTTAAATTCATGTGTTGAGCATAGACAATGCCACGTTTAATCCCAAGCAAAAAACACTAAAGTAACTACTTGTGTTATTCTTACTAAGTCGTTTGCTATCTGGGACTGAAATAATCCACATACTAAGTCCTTAACAGAGAGAACTGTCCTGAATCTAGAGACTGAGCCCTGCCATCCACTCTCCCTGCTCTGCCCGGAGCAAACCCTTCCGCTAGAGGCAGCAGACTAACAGACTGGGTGATGGTTTAGAGGCAGCAGACTAACAGACTGGGTGACGGTTTAGAGGCAGCAGACTAACAGACTGGGTGATGGTTTAGAGGCAGCAGACTAACAGACTGGGTGATGGTTTAGAGGCAGCAGACTAACAGATTGGGTGATGGTTTAGAGGCAGCAGACTAACAGACTGGGTGATGGTTTAGAGGCAGCAGACTAACAGACTGAGTGATAGTTCTAGAGGCAGCAGACTAACAGACTGGGTGATGGTTCTAGAGGCAGCAGACTAACACACTGAGTGATGGTTTTTCCTTCTTCCTTCTATAATTGTCACAATGATAAGAAAGTCCGGCTCTGTGGGCTTTCATTATCAATGATCTGATAAACAAAAGTTTATCAAAAGTCTATTTGTCTCTGTACCGAATAATGAGTCTCACAAAGAGGATGCTGAACTGATCCACACAGAGGGATAGAGACCAAAAACACTTAGCAAAGGCCAGGCAGGCATGGTAGCACACACCTTTAATCCCAGCACTCAGGAGGCAGAGGCAGGCAGATCTCGGAGTTCAAGGCCAGCCTGATCTACAGAATGAATTCTAGGCCAGCCAGGGCTACACAGAGAAACTCTGTCTTGAAAAATTAAAAAGGAAGAAAAATGGCAGAGCATACAGATGTTTGCTTATTTGGTTATATTAAGCAAGAAAAAAATCTTACAAACACCCAGACAGTATTTTGTTCATGGCTTCTCAGTGCTGCCTGCCAGGTTATCTATTAAAATCCCTGCCTGTGTTTCTGAGTGTAATCCTTTTCGCTGTGAGCTGAGTACCATTTTCCAATCCATACAGGTAAGGACGCTGAGCTTACCAAAGAGAGCTCAGTATGCTCGAACTGACAATGACAAAGCCTCTGGAATCTCTGCTTAAATCTATACACTCGCTGGGCAGTAGTGGCACATGCCTTTAATCACAGCACTTGGGAGGCAGAGGCAGGCGGATGGATCTCCGTGATTTCGAGGCCAGCCTGGTCTATACAGCGAGTCAAGGACAGCCAAGGCTACACAGAGAAACTCTGTCCCGAAAAACAAAACAAAATAAATCTATACGCTCACGTAACAGCCCTGTCCCTGTCCCTGCTGCAGGAGCCCCAGGAGCCCCGAGGCAGCCACCTTGTGAGTCTGCTCCTCTGTTTCTGTGACTCCTTGAGTAGCTAGATGGTTCACATCACATACCTTTCAGCCTGCATCTTTCTGGAGGGTTAAACTCCTTCATCATAGGGATGGAGAATATTTCTAATCTCCTGGGGGCCTTAGCTATGGATCCTGCAGCTCCACAGCAAGGGCAACAAGATGAAGCAAACCATGTGACCATGGCAGTGGTTTTTAAAAAACGGCTGGTAGCCGGGTGTGGTGGCACATGCCTTTAATCCCAGCACTCGGGAGGCAGAGGCAGGTGGATCAGTGTGAGTTCAAGGCCAGCCTGGTCTACAAAGCCAGTTCAAGACAGAGAAACCCTATCTCGAAAAACCAAAAAACAAAACAAAACAAAACAAACAAACAAAAAATCCTGGCTGGTGCATACCACAAGCTTTCATTCTTTTTCTAAGTAAAAGAGCTTGGGTATAGTGGTGCACACCTGAAAGCCCCTGGGATGCTAAGGAACAGGGACTACCTCTTCAAGGGCAGCCTGGACTATACAGCAAGTGCCAGTGAGCTCAATTCCAAGAACCCACGTGTTAGAAAGAATGGACACCAGAATGCTGTCCTCTGACCTTCTCATGAACACAGTAGCATGTGAATGTACATGCACATATGGTCACACACGCATAAAATAAAATAAATGTCAGCCGGAGAGTTGGCTCAGTGGTTAAGAGCACTGTCTGCTCTTCCAAAGGTCCCAGGTTCAATTCCCAGCACCCACATGGCAGCTCACAACTGTCTGTGACTCCAAGATCTGACACCTTCACACCAATGCACATAAATTGAAATTAAATAAAAATATTAAAAAATAAATAAATAAATATGTTTTTTTTTTCTCTTGGTTTTCCCAGACAGTGCTTCTCTGTGTGTATTCCTGGCTATCTTGGACTCACTTTGTAGACCAGGCTGGCCTCAAACTCACAGAGATCCACCTGCCTCTGTGTCCCTGAATGCTGGGATTAAAGGCATGAAGGTAGCTGTGATGGATGCCCTTATGAGAAGGACACAGGTAGCCATAATAAACTTGATGAGACATGCACTAAAAACTACAGACAAACCCAGGAGGGATGCCAGGTGTGGCAAAACATACCATTAATCCCATCACTCAGGAAGCAGAGGCAGATGGATGTCTGGGGGTTCAAGGCTAGCCTGGTCTACATAGAAAGTACTAGGCCAGCCAGAACTACCTATTGAGATATTGTCTTAAATAAGTAAATGATAATAATAATGTGCCTTTAATCCCAGCACTTGGAAAGCAGAAGTAGATGGATCTCTATGAATTCGAGGCTAGCCTGGTCTACATAGTTACTTCCAGGACAGCTAGGACTACATAAGACCCTGTCTCAAAGGTAAATAAACAAACAAAAAGCCAAAATGAAGTATTGGATAATCTAGTATCTTGTAAAACCTTGTGCCTAAGGCTAGCAAGATGGCTTATCTAAGGGTGCTTCCTCCAAGCCTGACAACTTAAACTGGATGACTTGGATCTACACAGTAAGATGGGAACTAAGTCATACAAGTTGTCCAGTGACGCCACACATGAGTACCTCATGGCGTGCATATAAACACAAGAGAGAGAGAGAGAGAGAGAGAGAGAGAGAGAGAGAGAGAGAGAGAGAGAACACAAAGATACACCATCTCTGTATTCTAAATGAACAAATTCAAGGTTTAGAGGTAAAATTAATTTATGTACGTCTTTAATCCCAACACTCAGGAGGCAGAGGCAGGCAGATCTCTGTGAGTTCGAGGCCAGCCTGGCTTACAAAGAGCTATAGCCTTCTAATTACAGTCAGTCTGAGACTGTGACCTGTGCTGAAAACTCACAGTTGTATTAAATTATAGACTCACCATGTTATGTCATCTTCCCTCCCATCTGCCCTTAGTCAGGAGGCTGAGGCAGGTGGACCATGAAAAGCTCCAGGCTAGTTTAGGATACAAAGTGAAGCCCTGTCTCAACACCATCCACCCCACCCCCCCCCACACACACACACACAAAGCCCTAGAAACCCAAAAGAAAGCAGAGCCTACCCATTGGGGATACATAAGATGTACATAGTCTGTAGCAACCATTAAGTTAGTGGTGATAGTACCAAAGTGCACAGGCTGGGGCATCATCAAGACAACTACTTGAGAGCTGAGGCAGGAGGATCACTTGAGCCCAGAAGTGCAGGGCCATTCTAGGCAGCACAGTGAAACATCTCAGGAAACGCAAACATACTCGGGCCATCGAAGGGCACTTTGACCTTGGATTTTTCCTCTCATCTATCTATCTATCTTTTAGACTGGCATACATTTTCAAGTTGGGAGCTACCTCTTTGGTGAGTACACACTGAGTTTAGACAAGGCACCCAGTCTCCCCTCTCCCCCACAGGATGACTTTAGTGAGCTCTGGTGGCTGATAATGTAGATTAGTTCATTAACAGAGTGTTTGCCTGGCATCCATGAGGCCCTGGGTTCAATTTCCAACACTACACAAAAACAAGTGTGGTAGTGCACACCTATATTTGTAGCATGTGGGAGAATCAAAGGTCCAAGGCCATCTTCAATTTCATAGTGAGTTCAAGGTCAACCTATGCTACACAACGTCTTCCCTTTCCTTTGATGACCTAGCCGGTGATCCTGCACAGCATCCTCTCTTGGGCCACTCCCCCTTTATAACTGGACTGGCTCCTGGTTTTCTTCACTTAAGGACCTTTGGAGCAGAGCGGCTGGAAAAACACAGGCTTCCCAGCCTTGAGAAACCACATTCCACTCTGACCCAAGGCCCAGAGCTCTGGCTCCTAAGTCCAAATGCTGGGACTGAGTGTTCTGCAGCCAACTGGGTGCTACCCGTGACCCCTTCTCCAGCCAAGGGCCCTGCCTCTCATTTGCAAGGGAGATGAAGACCAGGGAAAAGAAACAAGGCAGAGCTTGCCAAAGGGTTTCTTTTCCTTGGGATGACCCCATGATAAATCCAGTTTGTTTTCAAAACCCATCAACAACAGTCTATTTAATGGGTGTCAATTAAAAAGTAGCAGAATGTGATTCTTCTGGTAGTAAGGAAGGCAGGAGGTCATGAGACAGAGAAAAGAAATTGGATGATCCGAGAAAGGGGGTGAATGCAGCAGTAGCCGACCTCAAGGGGACTCCGACAACTGCTGATTAATAGGCGAAGGATGTCAAGCCTAGGCAGAGTGCTTGTCCAGCACGCCAGAGGCCCTGCAGATAAACTGTTTCTTTAATGGATATAATACTACAGACCACTGGAGGCAAGGCCTCGACACACAGTGTGTTGGCTTAATCCAGGTCATCTTTGGCTTAAAAGAGAAAAGAAAGAAGTGAAGGGGGCAGAGGGAAAGGAGCTCAGACTCTAATGACAAAAGGGGGAGGAGGAAGCCCAAGAGAACCTGGCAGTGGTACCCATGGAGAAAAGCAGCATCAGGAGTTCTGGGGATGCAGGAGAAGGAAGGGACTGTACATCCACTTCGCTCCCCTTCCCCAGCATGACATTTCTTTCCCCAGCCTCCAGCTGGTACAGCTGGCTAAGCACAGCCCGATTGGGTACTGGGAGCTAGGACTCGGTCCTGGGCAAGTCTCAGGAGTGAAAGAAGGAACTACCAAGCAGGTGCTGACTGGTGGCAGACAGGACTGGGGTCAGAGGTCATCCAACTGCAGCCTATCACTGTCACTTGTTTAGAAACTCACTCAATAGCTCCTGTGTACTAAAGGCAGCAGCGGCTCCAGGAGCTAATGCGCATTAGGGGTGTTTCTGATTCATAGCTGTCTCTCTCAAGTTCCAAGAGAAAGTTTCACAGCTGCGCAGGGCCCAGCAATCAGCACCATCTCTTCTAGAACGTGCTGACTGGGAATACAAAGATGAGCCGCTAGACTACAGTTCCTTTCTTTTTTTTTTTTTAACAAGCAATTTGCATATTTTTGTTTGACTTTTTAGTTTGAATTTTATTTTTAATCAGTTGTTATTTGTATTATTTTGTTTATTGTTTGTTTGTGTTGAGACTGGATCTCTCACAGCCCTGCCTATCCTGAAACTACAAAGATCTCACCTGCCTCTGCTTCCTGTGTGCTGGTTTTTTTTTTAATTGTTAAATAGTCTTAGGTAGCCCAAGCTAGCTCGTATTCACTGTGTAGCCAAGGATGACTCTGAACTTCTGATCCTCCTTCCCTCACTTCTGGAGTTCTTGGATTACAGGCCCATAAAATTAATTTCTATATAGGGAATCAAACCCAAGGTTTCATGAATGCTAGGCAAACACAACTGACTAGACCACATCCTCAGCTCCAAGGCCAGTCTTTCTCCTCCTCCTCTTCCTCTTCCCCTCCTTCTTCTTCCCCCTCCCCTCATCTTTTTCTTTTTTTGAGATAGGATCACAGTATATATCCCTGGGTGGTGTGAAACTTGCTATGTAGATCAAACTGGCCTCGAACTCACAGAGATCCACTTATCTCTAGTTATTTATTTTAATATTACATTTATTCTGAATTATGTATATGTTTGTGTGCCTGTGTATAGGTGTGTACAGGTGAGTGAAGGTACCCTCAGGGGTTAGAAGAGAGACTTGGATCCCCTGGAGCTGGAGTTCTAGGCAGTTGTGAGCCGCCCACTGTGGGTGCTGAGAGCCAAACTTGGGTCCTCTGCAAGAGTAATATGCGCTGTGAACCAGCCCCAAGGTTGCTATTGACCCATGGGGCAAGATGATTCTCTATTGAGGGGAGGAGGCTGTCCCCTGGTGCACTGCAGGATGCGCGGATGCACTCTGGTCTGTATCCACTTTCCCAGCCTCAATAAGACAGACTCAGCTCTCACAGGCCCAGTCTACTAACTCGAGTCCTACTGTTGGACAGTTTCCACGCCCCACCCACTTCCAAATCCAAAGGAACAGAGAGAGCTTCCCTGCACCCCACCGTACGTGGAAATTCTTGGGAATTTTGTCAAACTCTAGATTGTGTCTCAGCAGGTGTGAGATGCGGATGGGGCTCTTGCTTCCCTCTTCCTCCTTCATTCCTCCCGCCACCAAGTGCTGGGTCTCCATGTTAGGCTTACACCCTGTGGCAGAAGGGTCTCAACCCCCTTAGTGTGAAAGGTGGTACCCAGGCTCCCAAGCAGAAATATTCCTGCAAGTTCACAGTGAGCCTGGGATATAAATAAAAATAAGAGAGAGAGAGAGAGAGAGAAGGAAAGAAAGAAAGAAAGAAAGAAAGAAAGAAAGAAAGAAAGAAAAGGGAATCAAACAAAAACCAGTGGGTGATCCTAATCCTAACATCTCTGCTAGGCCTCTGGATTCCCAGAATCCCTCGCCCCTGTCATTTTATGAATGACAGAACTGTATGCCCACATAAACAAGGTGATTCCTAGGAAATCTAGTTAGTGCGGAGCTGGGATCCTTCAACAGGGAAAGGATGCTGGGTCATCACTGAACCTGAGCTGGACAGTCCCCTGCTGTGGACATTTTGAGAGGTGATTTCCCCACAGCAGACTTTCTATAAACTGTGTCAGGGCAAACCATGTTCTGCTTTCTTTTTTTAAAGATGTATTTATTTATTATGTATACAGTGCTCTGCTTGCATATACACTTGCAGGCCAGGAGAGGGCATCAGATCACATTATAGGTGGCTGTGAGCTACCATATGGTTGCTGGTAATTGAACTCAGGACCTCTGCAAGAGCAGTCAGTGCCCTTAACCTCTGAGCCATCTCTCCAGCCTCTTCATGTTCTGCTTTCTAAATCATAAATCACATTGTATGTGAACCCCTGATTACTTTTTCAAACAAAGATGCCTCAAAGAATGTTCGGGTTTATCTTATCCTAAGAGAACTGGCTACTGTCATTTGGTAGAGAGATTTGGGCTAAGAGTAGCGAATACTTTTTATATGTCTGACTTATAAAATGGGTGCACAGGATGGCTCATTGAGTAGAGGGCTTGCCATGGAAGCCTGATGATCTGAGTTCTATCCCCCAGAACCTGAGTAAAGTTGGAAAGAGAAAATCAACTCCACAAAATTGTCCTCTGACTTCCATATGTGCATCGCGGCATGTACACACCCCTACACACATATATAGAAACAGAATTAAATAAAACTTTAGGGCAGGTAAATAGGTAGCTAAAGGCACTGGCTATCAAACCTGAGGACTTGAGTTTGAACCCTAAAGGCTACACAGTGGAAGGATAAAACCTGCTTCCCCGAGCCGGGCATGGTGGCGCATGCCTTTAATCCCAGCACTCGGGAGGCAGAGGCAGGGATCGCTGTGAGTTCGAGGCCAGCTTGGTCTACAAAGTGAGTCTAGGATGGCCAAGGCTACACAGAGAAACCCTGTCTCGGAAAAAAAAAAAAAAAACCTGCTTCCCCAGGCTATCCTATGCAACGGCACATATGGTAGTTTGGATGGGAACAGCCCCATAGATTCATGTGCTTGGATGCTTGGCTCATAGGAAGTGGCACTTTTAGGAAGTGTGGCCTTATTGGAGGAATGTCACTGTAGGGGCAGGCTTTGAGGTCACCTTTGCTCAACCTCCACCAATGTGAAACACACACAGTCTCCTTTTGCTGCCGGTGGATCAAGATCTAGAACGCTCAGCTCTGTCTCCAGCACCATGTCTGCCTACGTGCTGCCATGCTTCCAGCTATAGCGATGATGGGCTAAGCCTCTGAAACTATAAGCCTGTCCCAACCAAATGTTTTCTTTCAGGGTTGGAGAAATAGCTCAGAGGTTAAGAGCATTGACTGTTCTTCCAAAAGTCCTGAGTTCAATTCCCAGCAGCCACATGGTGGCTCACAACCATCTATGATGAGATCCGGTGCCCTCTTCTGCATGCAGGTGTATATGCAGGCAGAATACCATGTACATAATAATAAATAAATCTTTTTAAAGAAATGTTTTCGTTTATAAGAGTTGCTCTGGCCATGGTGTCTCTTCCCAGCAATAGAAACCCAAAGACAGCACACAAGGTACACACACACACACACACACACATGCACAAACACATGCACACATTTAAAAATACATTCTTTTTTGTTTGTTTGTTTTGTTTTTTGAGACAGTGTTTCTCTGTGTGTAGCCTTGGCTGTCCTGGAACTCACAGAGATCTGCCTGCCTCTGTCTCTCAAGTGCTGGGATTAAAGGCATGCACAACCACCACCCAGGTATTCATTCATTTTTTAAAAAAATATAACACAATAAAATATAATAATATAAAACAAAAGCAGTCACTGGGTGGTGGCGGCGGCACACGCCTTTAATCCCAGAACTCGGGAGGCAGAGGCAGGTGGATCGCTGTGAGGTCAGCCTGGTCTACAAAGTGAGTCCAGGACAGCCAAGGTTACACAGAGAAACCTTGTCTCAAACAAAACAAAACAAAACAAAACAAAAACAAAAACAAAATCAGTCACATCAAAGTTAGACAAAATAAACCAACAAAAAAAAAGCACACAAGAATCAGGGCAGGAACCAGACACACTTGTTCACACACTCAGGAATGCCATGAAAACACTAAACTGGAAACCATAATAAAAGCACAGAGGACCTGGTGCTGACCTCTGCGGGCCCTGTGCGTGATGCCTCAGCCTCTGTGAGTTCATATGAGCTTGGCTCAGTCCATTCAGAGGGCTCTGCTTTCTTGGTGTCCTCCATCCCCTCTGGCTCTTACCCTCTCTCTGTCTCCTCTTCCTCAGGGTTCCCTGAGCTCTGATGGAAGGGATTTGATAGATATATCCCATTTAGGCCTGAGTGTCCCAAGGTCTCTCACTCTCTGCTTACTGTCTGGCTGTAGGACTCTGTATTTGTTCCCCTCTGTTGCAGGAGGAAGCATCTTCGTAGATTGCTGAGCAAGGCACGGATCTATGAGCATAGCAGGATATGAACAGATGTGATTTTTCCCTTTCTTTAGCGTCATAGAAAATCTGCCTCTGGGTGTTGAGTTTGTAAGCATGTACAAAACCTTTCCTATCAAAACTTAGCCAAAATTGTTGAACTCCATGTGTATCTTAAGTAATCTCTTCAAACTACGGAAGCCTGGCTCAGAATCGATCCAATTATCTGAACACACTGGTGGCTCCTACGTTTTCCAGATCATTCTAGGAGCTAACTGGAGTCACCGCATCAGTTCCACCATCGTTGAAATGTATATAAGCAAGGAACCAGATATCAAATCTGTGGTCTTGAGGGGTTAATGTTCAGCAATGCTCCTGTTTCAGCTACTAAAAATCTCCTAACCCAACTCCCATCCAAATTCAATTCCATCTTTATTTAAACTTCTCATTATCCTAGTAAGCAGAGGTGACTAATAACAACTGTGATAGAAATCTGGGCCACGGGTATTTTAAGAGTCCATTAATTTTCATCTTAAATGTGTGGTTGGTGACTTTTTTTTTTTTTTTTTTTTTTTTTTTTTTGAGACAGGGTTTCACTATGTTGCCCTGGTTGACCTGAGACTCAGTAGGTAGATCAGGTTGGCCTCAGACTCACTGAAATCTACCTACTTCTGAGTACTTACATTAAAGGCACTGCCCCCAACCCCACCCCGAAAGACAGGGTCCATTCTGTAGTTCTGGGTTGACCTGGAACTCAAAGTCCTTCGGCAATCCTCCTGCATCTATTTCTACTATACTGAGATTATAAGCCTGAGCCACCTTGCCCTACAAGAGACCACTGAACCTATGAGGCTGGCATCGACAGAACATCAACGCTAACTAGAAAGTCCACAGTGCTAATGGGTTAGCCCTATAATAAAATATTGAATGTTTGAGAAATCGAGCAACCAGCGGGTCATGTTCCCCTCATTTGATCAGTAAGTTAAGACAGCCTGCTTCACCTTACTCAACGGAGCTCCTCAGGCTACTGGGTCAGAACAAACCACTTATCAAAGTTAAATGAATTCTGACAACACTCACTGTGCAGCAACTCCGCAGGCAGAAAGCAACGCCAACTGTCATGCCAGAGCTATGAGATAATGGGGATTTCAAAATGTTTCTCTCCTAACTCAAAGTCCAGCCAAGCAAAGCCCTTGCCGATGGCACCTCAGCATCCCAGAAAGAAGCCAAGCAGAGCTCCATAGGGGACTCTGCTGGGGCAGAGACAGGGAGACCTAGGCAGGGTTTTACTCTTGATGTTCCTGGCTCAGAAGCAACAGGACTCTAGAGGGTCCCCTAACTAAGGAGAGGGGTCTCTTTAACATAAGACTAAAAATTAAAAAAAAAAAAAGGACAAAAATCAAAACCAGAAGGCAAGCAGTAGTCAGCTGCTGCGCGTCTATGTTTAAAAGTTAATAAAATAAATTCCTTCCCATAATAATATAAAATCTAGTTGGTCAAAGTTGGGAATGCTGCCAGACTTAGAGAAAGAGATGATGTTTGGTTAAAGAGGACATGCTGCCAGAGAGGCAAGTGCGATGCTAAGTGAACTCATTAGAACAAATACATGCCCGTCCCCAGGGACGCAGAGGGCAGGTGCGTGTGTACCCTGCCAGGCACCCATGAACACCACTGAGACAAAAAGAGCTTCCAGAGAAAAGTAAACTTGTTCACAGATTCAAAGATATAATACAGCAAGAAAGCCAACCTATTTCAAATCCAAATGCCAGCAGTAAATTTGCTGGACTATTGCTGCTGGCCTTGGAACTGACACAGAGAAAGGTGCTGATTTGTCAAAGTCTTCGGTATGCTATCTCTGGGGACAAAACACTACTGGGTCTGGGGAGAGAAGCCATTGTTATCCCTTTAACAGACGGACCCCTTTATGTGGCTTGAGATGATGGATTCCCCAAGGCTAGCGAGTTGTGTCTTGCATCTGCGCTGGGAGCTCGGCGACCCAGCTGCTAGCCCAGCCCGTTTGGCTCATCACTGGCTGCTCAAACCCTTGCCACCCGCTCTCATCCGGCCACCTGCGCCACTGCTCCGGAGTGAGGATTCCCGTTCTCACGGGCTTCGTTTCAGTCCCTTCTAATCCACCGGCTTTCTCTAGAATTTCCTCGGGCTGCCAGAGTCTCTTTTCTCTCATCCCTGCCAGCGTGCCACCTCTATGGATTTCACTGGTGGGGCTATCTTTTGCGATCTGCCCCTAGCATTTCCTTCAAAATGTTTCCAGAAATTCGCAACGGGGCTTCACTCCTGATGAAACCCCAGATTGAACTTCTGAAGGCCGAGCCTCGGGGTAGACAAATCTGCTCAGCTCGAACCCCAACCGTCCTGTCCCTCAGAACCGTTGCTTCCTCCATAACCCAATGAGTTCAGTACCTAGACTGCAGTCCAAAAACGCTCTGGCCGATCACCCTAGGCCTCAGTTTCCCTGAAAAGCTCTGGACTTTCTAAAGATGCCTCCAGCGCCGCCACCCCGGGGGAGAAGGACCTGCGCCCTTCTGGCTATCTAACCTCGGTGGCTCCAGCTTCCCCTGGCTCTTGTGCACAGACACATTTGATTTCACCATTTCCCCAAGGCGGGCTGCTTTTTTTTTTTTTTTTAAAGCATATGTAAGTACTGAATAAAGCATCCCGAAGCCCGGCCCGACCCCAAACCTACGAAATTCAAAGGCACGTGGACACTTCCAACCCGACCAGCTTCCGGAACTCGATCACTGGATACAGAGTTGCTAGCTGCCTTTTCCCGGTGCCGGAAAGCACTCTAATCCCAGAGTTCCGAAACGCAGCGCCCCAAATTGGACACCCACCTCTGGGCGCCGGCTCCGAGAGCGCAGTCCTCCGGCTCGGCTCCAGCGTGGCGCGGCCGCTGCCTGCTGCTCTCGGGATCTAGGGAAAGACGCGCCACAGCCCCGAGGTGGGGCCAGCGCATCTGCCAAGAGTAGCAGCCTCCGGGCTTGCCTGAGACCCAGGAGCCCCGCCCACTCGTCCAGGCCCCGCCCCACTCCATGCCAGTGGTCCGCCCCTCCTTTTTCACTGCGCCTCCCCATCCACCTATACCTCTTTTTGGAAGCTAGCATGGAACCTAAGCCCTGAGAAATGCATGAATGAATAAATGGAGAAACCGAAGGGATAGAGAAGTGGCAAGAGAACGCGTTTCCTAGCTGGGGAGGGCGCTGTGTCTAAAGAGTATCAGTGCATGGGGGGTGAGCCTGTGAGGGTGTTGCTGCAAGCTTACGTGTGTATGAGTGTGTGTGGAAGTGTGCGATGCCTGTGCACGCTGACAGAGTGGGTATGTTGAGCTCCCACCTCAGGGGGAGAAAGCCATAACTGACCCCTGGGTAAGAGCCAACGCCCGGGGATTGGCTGGGAAGTGTATTTTAGTTACAATAAGGGTTTAAAGTGGCCCAGAGGTTGAGATGCGGCCAGAGGCTCTGGAAAATCATTGATTCGTCCAGCCTTCAGGCTGCGGTGCCTGTATGGCTGTCTGTAGCTTCTTGGTGTCAAGCGCCTCTGTTAACAAAGCCAGAGGTGGGGAAGACGCAGCTGACGCTCAGCGTTTGGCTCCATTAGGCAGGTGGCCAGCCATCCCTCATTTCAGAGAGGTCTGAAATTTCAGTCTGCTATCCCCTCCCTCTCATGAATATTTAAATAATGTTAATGACCCTTTAAGAACCGACCAGTCTAGAAGTCCTTAGGACACCAACACATGCATAAATGCCCCCCTCCTCCCGAGAAAACAGCATTTTCAAAAGCAAGCTGTTGCGGGTCTTACTAGGCTTTAGAGCAAGTTTTTTTGCAGAGGGAAAACCACATAAAGTGGAGTCAGATTCAACTCTTCACTAGGGGAGCTTTCCTCCCGCAGCGATCCTCTGGCCACCCAAGTCTGATTTCTGAACAATGCCTAGGGCTTTCTCAATTCATCCCAGTCATCCCCACCCCCACCCCATCCCCAACCCCGACAATCACAGGGCCCCAGGGCTCAACTTCTGAAAGTCGGTATGGATGACAAACACAACCGGGAGAGTCGCTGTCCTAGCCTGATTTCACTTCCCTAACCTCCAGAGGTCCCCAACTTCCAATTTAAAGAAGTGATACAATGGGAGAAGGTCCCTGAAAGCCCTTTTCACTTAAGGAACAGAGAAGCAAGGCCCCTGTGGAAAGAGCTTTCTTAAGGCTGACCTTTAATCTCAGCATTCCTAAGGCAGAGAGGCTGGCAGATTTCTGTGGTTCGAGGCCAGCCCGGTCTACAAAGAAAGTTCCAGGACAGCCAAAGCTACACAGAGAAATCCTGTCTCAAGAAAACAAAACAAAAAGAAAGAAAGAAAGAAAGAAAAGGCTTTCTCAGGCCTGAACCTTATCCCAACCCTGACCCAGGGAACCGGTTAAGTGTTCCAAGGACACTTCACTGGCTTCCTTACCTTGGCACTTAGAGATTGTCTAGTACCAAGTTTTGTTTTTGTTTGTTGCTTGGGGTCTTTGGTCTTTTGAGACAATCAGACTCAACAGTCCTGGCTGGGCTGAAGAAGCCACCATGCCTGCCTTTCACCACTGGTTTTCCGTATTTTTTGGACACAATTGGATTTCAGTAGTACTTATTGGCTAGCATAGTTTACCTTCCTTCGCCCCCCCCCCTTCCTGTCTTCTTTCCCTCTTTCTTCCCCCTCCCTCCTTTTTTTCCCCTCCCTCCTTTCCCCCCTCCCTTCCCGGCCTGTAATATCAGCACTTGAGACTCTAAGGCAGAAGGACTGCTATCACTTTGACACCAACCTGGAGAGTTCTGAGCTAACCTGAGCCACAGTATGAGATCTTATCTCAAAAAAGAAAAGAAAAAGAAAGGACATAAAAGGGAAGAAAAATATCTGGATGCTCTACATCCTGAAACTATTTGGAACGCATCAGTATCACATGAGAATGTTCCTGTAAGGCAAATGCTTGGGCACCACAGGTATTTATTTTATGGACCACAGACTAAACAAGGAAGGCTTCCAAAATCAAAGCAGAGGTGATGTTTATTCAAACCCACTGTGGCAGGTGTTTCATTAGTCTCCTCCTATATGCCTCAATTAGAGGAAGCATAAACAGTACAAATGAAATTTGTTTCATTATTGGGCAATGGTGGCACACGCCTTTAATCCCAGCACTCAGGAGGCAGAGGCAGGTGGATCTCTGTGGATTTGAGGGCAGCCTGGTCTACAGACTGAGTGCAGGACAGCTGGGGCTACACAGAGAAACCTTCTCTTCAATGGCAGCAACAATAACTCAAGACAACAACAAAACAACACCCACCACCACCAAAAGACACGAGATTGTCCCAGAGAGCTCATTGGGCAATTCAAAGAGGCCAAGACTGTTCTCAATGAAAGAGAGTTATCATCTCATCCTTCTGACAAGAAATCTGATGAAAAGCATCTGCTGGAGAACTTCCTTTCTTAGTGCTAGACGTGCTTGTGGTAAATTGGAGGCCAGCCTGGATGCCACATAGAGAAACTCTAACAGCCCCCACCACCACCACCACTCCCCCGCAAAAAATGTGAGGATATTTGTAGCAATAGATCTGGTTGTTCGGAGGAGATCTCATTTCTCCCTCATGGGTCCATGTGCTTCTACCACTTGAAGCTGCACTCCTACTTGACGTACCTTTCCCTGATAGAGAGGGACCATTGTTGTGGGGTTTTTTTGTTTTGTTTTGTTGTTGTTTTGTTTTTCCAGATATGGTTTCTCTGTGTAGCCCTGCTTTCCTGGAACTGGCTCTGTAGACCAGGCTGGCCTCAAACTCACAGATGTCTGCTTGCCTCTGCCTCCCAAGTGCTGGGATTAAAGGCATGCACCAACCAGAGTGTGGCCATGAGGGACCTTCCTTTACTCATGAGTGTTGAAGCAGCCATCCATCCCCTGCCCCAACCCCAACCCCACGCTGCTAGAACTTCCAAATGAACACAAAAACAAATACAAAAAGCAAACAAACAAAACAAACACCTTGTTAGCCCTTGGCATGGTGACAGGGACCCAGAAATCTCTCTCTCTCTCTCTTTTTTTTTTTTTTTTAAGATTTATTTATTATTATGTATACAGTGCTCTGTCTGCATGTACACCTGCAGGCCAGAAGATGGCATCAGATCACATTACAGATGGTTGTGAACCACCATGTGGTTGCTGGGAATTGAACTCAGGACCTCTGGAGGTGCAGTCAGTGACCTTAACCTCTGAGCCATCTTGGGAAGAGAATCTCAAGTTTACGCTATATCCCAAGACCTTCTCTCAAAGCAAACAATGATCTGGGCATGGTGGCGCATACCTTTAATTCTAGCACTGGGGAGGCAGAGGCAGGTGAATTGCTGTGATTTCGAGGCCAGCCTGGTCTACAAAGCAAGTCCAGGATAGTCAAGGCTAACACAGAGAGAGACCCTGTCTCAAAAAACAAAAAACAAAACAAACAAACAAAAAAGTTAGGGCAGAAGAGTAAGTGGGAACTGGACAAAAAAGATGCCATAAAGCAATACTTGTTTGTGTGTGTGTGTGTGTGTGTGTGTGCGCGCGCGCGCGCTATGTGTACATATGTGTGAGAGAGAGTGCACTTGTGTGACAGAGTATGTTATGTGGGAGTATGTACTTGTCCTGACCTTTTTTCCCTGAGTGATCTGACCTAGGAGTCTGTATTTGTTTGCAGTTGATTCTTCCTCACAGCCTGGTTTGGGGAGCATAGTCACCTCAGGTGGGGAAAGGAAGAAGTAAGCAAAGGAGACCGACCAGGACAGCATCCTCTGAGAACATTTGGCTCCAGGACCATGTGGCTCCTGGCACAGTTTGCCTTGCTTGTCTTTCCTTTGCTTCCTCTCCAGGGTCTCTCACTTCCTGTGCCCAAGAAGTTTCTTTCCTGTCTATTCCATGTTTATTTCCTTTTCCCGAATCCTCACACTTGGTCTCTCCTCTGCCAAACTCTCTAACAAGGAAGTGGTGACCTGATCCGGTTCACCCAGCTGCTCAGCCTTTTTTGTTTTGTTTTCTCTGTGTAGCCCCAGCTGTCCTGGAACTCTCTCTGTAAACCAGGCTGGCCTTAAGCTCACAGGGATTCACCTGCCTTTGCCTCCTGAGTGCTGGGATTTAAGGCATGTGCCACCATGACCAACTTGCTTCAGCCTTTTAAAATGGCTGTTTTTAAAAATGCACCCGTGAAAGCCAGGTGAGGTGGCCCGTACAAGTAACCACAGTACTCTTGGACTGGGGATGGCACACTCATTCATGCAAGTTCAAAGACAACCTGGGCAATTCCAGGTCAGACTGAATACTTGTCTAAAGACAAAAAGAAAAAGCAGAGTCCCTATGGTAAGGACAAAAACAATAAACTATTAGCCATGGTAGCACATGCCTGTAATCCAGAATTCAAGAGATAGAGACAGGAACATCAGGAGTGCAAAGTCATCTTTGGCTATATAGTAAGTTCCAAGCCAGTATGGGTTACAGGAGACCATGTCTCAAACTAAGCCAAACCCAACCAACCAACATGCTAGCAAAATAGCCATCCAACCAACCAGTCAACCAGCCAACCACCCAGCCAACCAACCATGCAACCATCCAACCAGCCAACCAATCAGCCAACAATCCAACCAACCAGCCAACCAGCCAACTAACCATCCAACCAACCAGCCAACCAAACAGCCAGCCAGCCAACCAAATAACCAGCCAAGCAACCATCCAAACGTGCATATAACCCTACTCATCAGGAAACTGAGGCAGAAGGATCTCAAATTTGTGGCCAGCATTGGCTACATGGTGAGTTGAAGGCCAATTTAGGCTATTGGCTACCTTGTCTCAAAAACAAAACAAAACAAACAAACAAAAAAACCTAAAAAATCAACTGGGCATGGTAGTGTACTCCTAGAATTCCAGCTCTCAGGAGGTGGATTCAAGGTCATCCTTTCCTACTTAGTAAGTTCAAGGCCAGACTGGGCTATATGCAGACTGCCTAATAAAGGGCCGGTGGAGTAAAGGGGAGCTGCACAGTTAGGGATATGAGGTGCTGCTGGGCCTTGAGTGTCTCAGCTGCAGAGGCCTGTGACCGCATTTGCTGTTCATGAGAACACATCTATGTAATATTTTGGTAATTAGCAATGAAGTTCTAGAAGGTCTAAGCTTGTGTCCTGGCTGAGAATTTGACCTTGATTAACTAATGAAGCATTTGAAAACTCTAGTAAACACTCCAGAGGTGATGCCCAACAGAAGAGAACACAGAACAAAGTGATCTTTAAGCACAGTGCTGCAAGTCTTACATGTTTAGTACACTTGGGATGCATGCAGCCTGCTTGTACCCTTGGAGAAGCCAGTGCCAGCAGCAAGAGTCTCCATAAGTTCTCATCAAGAATCTACACTAGAGACTTGGATTTATAAGAATTTATCTTTTGACTTCAACTATCCTTAACTATTTGCTCGATGTTAAGTAAGATGGAGAATTTTGTTAGCTTGTCTGGTTTGAGTTTTGATGAGAATCAAAGCCAGAGGCTCACTAAGCAAACACTGCAACTCTGAGACACAGTGACTCCATCAGGAGAGTTGTATTTCAGTTTACTGGTGTCGGGGGTTTGGTGTCTTGTCTGTTCTTTTGGGGTTTTGTTTTGTTTTCTTTTGTTTTTTGAGACAGTTGTTTTTTTTTTTGTTTGTTTGGTTGGTTTGGTTTTTTTTTTTTTGTTTTTTGTTTTGTTTTGTTCTGTTTTGCTTTCCTGTGTAAAAGCCCTGGCTGTCCTGGAATTCTCTCTGTAGACCAGATTGGCCTTGAACTCACAGAGATCCACTGGCCTCTGCTTCTGGCATGCTGGGATTACAGGCACACGCTACCACACCCAGCTTTGCTTTATAATAAGAACATGCTGTGGATGTATACTACAGTGGCAGAGTGCTTGACTAGTGTGAACAAAGCCTTGCGTTTGATTCCCCCAAAAATAAAATAAATTATGAGATTTTCTTAGTAATTTCCAAGCTTTCACCTGCCTCCAGACTTTTGAGCATAGACTGTTAAATTACACTTACTCATCAAAGGTTGTTATTGTTGTTGTTGTGATGATGATGATGATGATGATGATGATGTGGCTGGCTTTGCTGTGAAGCGTACCTATTGCTCTGCAGAGGACCTCAGTTTAGTTCCCCAATCCACATCGAGCCACAGCTACCTGTAACTTCAGGTCCAGAGGCTCTGACACCCTCTTTTGGCCTTGGCAGACATGTGCACAGACACACTTGCAGACAAAACACTCCCACACATAAACTACTTAAAAAAATATTTTTAAGCCTTGTCAGATTGGGACCACGGCCAACACAAAATCACTTTAAAACCGCAATAGTTATGCCGGCAGCATATGTTGCAATAGATAAAGGCCTTTACCACCAAGCCTCATGACTGATCCGATGTTTAATCCTAGGGACCCACAAAGTGGAAGGAGAGAATTAACTCTCTCTGTCTCTGTCTGTTTGTCTGTCTGTCTGCCTCTCTCTCTCTGTCTGTCTCTCTCTCTCCTCTGTCTCTCTCTGTCTCTGTCTGTCTCTCTCTCTCTCTCTCTCTCTCACGCACACACACACACACACACACACACACACACACACACACACACACGAACAAATAAACAAACAATATTTAAAAATTAAAAAAAAAAAAAAAAGAAAGAAACTATAACTGACAGCTGTGGACTTACAGGTTTCTAATCCCAGCAACCAGAAGGCTGAGGCAGGAGTTGAAGGCCATAAAAGAGAAGAATCAAACAAAACTTTAAAAACAGAAAGTAAACTAAGACATACACTGCATCTTGCCTTAGAAGAGTTTTCGTCTTATCAAGTCCTCTTAGAGCCCCATGTCCTCTGCTCCCAAATGAGGCTCCCGTCTGCTAAGTAATTCATAGGCGGGCTGAGATAAGACTGTAGCACAGAGAGGGAGAATGGGGTGCTCACGTGCTGGGAGGCAGGGCGCAGCTGCTCTTGTGCTCCCATGCCAAGCTTGGGCTTTTTACTTTTTGTTTTTTTTCTCTCCTTTATATGGCTGTGGACAAATCAGAATGCTAGTGATATGATAGCTAGAGCTAAGATAAAAATCCCAGGGCACTAAGGCATTCTCTTTATTTTACAATACAGCAGAATGTAAGGAGGAGGAGGAGGAAGAGAAGAAGAAGAGAAGGAAGAAAGAAAGAGAGAGAGAGAGAAGGAAGAAGAAAGAAAGAAAGAAAGAAAGAAAGAAAGCCAGGAGCACAGAGCTGGGTCCTTCTCTGTCACTGTGTGAACCCGGGAAAGTTTCCCAGCATCTCTGTCCTTTCATACTCTCCTCTATCTTTTCTAAGACTTATGGGCAGCAATTATATCCTCCCTTGCAACAGAGCTAGTCTGGCTGCCTGGGTGTGGTAGCATATGCTTTCACATGCTTGCTGACCCCAGTATTCAGTCAGGTAGCAGAAGCAGGAGGGGGTAGGGTGTGGGTGTGTGTGTGGTGTGTGTGTGTGTGTGTGTGTGTGTGTGTGTGTGTTGGTTAGTGCTTGGCTTCCTGTTCTAGCCAGTGAACCAACCATCTTGTCTGAGTACATGCTTTCTCTTTTCTTTTTTCTTTTTGGTATTTTGAGGCAGGGTTACAGATACCGTAGAACTCATGGTTTAGAGCAGCCTGGCCTTGAATTTACAGATATCCCCTTGCCCCTGTCTGCCTCTGCCTCTTGAGTACTGGGATTATAGGCATGCACCATCACACCCAGCTATTTTTAATTTTAAAAAACAATTTATTTTTATTTTATGTATATTGGTGTTTTGCTTGTGTGTAGGTCTTTGGAAGGGTATTGGATCCCCTGGAGCTGAAATTATAAATAGATGTGAGTTGCCATGTAGGCACTGGGAATTGAACCTGGGTCCTCTAGAAGAGCCGCCATCTCTCCAGCCCCTATTTTTAATTATTTAAAGCTATGCATGGTGCCATAAGCCTGTAATCCCAGCACCCAGGAGGCAGAGGCAGGCAGGTGGATCTCTGTGAGTTTAAGGCCAGACTGATCTACAAAGTGAGTATAAGACAGCTAAGGATGCACAGAGAAACCCTGTCTCTAAAAACAAAACAAAACAAAAAGTTATTTTTTATTCCGGGCAGCGGTGATGTACGCCTTTAATCCCAGTACTTGGGAGGTAGAGGCAGGCAGTCACTGAGTTCAAGGCCAGCTTGGTCTACAGAGTGAGTTCCAGGACAGCAAGGCTATACAGAGAGACCCTGTCTCAAAAAACTAAAAAGGAAAAAGAAGAAGAAGAAGAAGAAGAAGAAGAAGAAGAAGAAAAGAAAGAAGAAGAAGAAGAAGAAGAAGAAGAAGAAGAAGAAGAAGAAGAAGAAGAAGAACTTTTAATATATGGATGTTTTGCCTGTGTGCACGTATATGCTAGTATTCACAGAGGTCAGAAGAGAGTGTTGGAACCCCTAGAACTGTTTGTAAGCCACCACATGGTTGTGATGTACAGAACCACAAACACTTTTAGCTGCTGGGCCAGCTCTCCAATCTCTACATACATTTTCTGCAGCTGGATATGGTGGTATACACTGAGATCCCAGCAACTGGGAGCGGGAATCAGGAAGATCAGGAGTTCAAGTCCTGCCCCTACAGTCAAGTCCTAGATAGTCAGCTTGGGGCTAGCTTGGGCTACAAGAGGCACAAAACAAAGCGCAAAGAATTTGCACGGATATCCTGAGTTTCATTGCAAATTTTGTTTTGCTTTTTTTCCAGGTTGGTCCTTGTATGCTGGGTAAGTGTTCTACCATGGAGCTACCCTCACACATGCATGATTATCCATAGGTTTTATAAGCACAGATCTTAGCATGGGGGAAGGCACTGGAGAGCAGGTAGAGGAGGCAGTGAAAGTGAAGTAGGAACAGTAGCTGCTCCTGAGGCAAGATCGACTCTCCTACGAACCCATCGCGTGTTCCTGACACTTGAGCTGGAGGTCGGGTCCTCTGTGTTCTCTCACTATTTTAGAAACACGGGGCACAGGGTAAATGGTCTCATGAATTCTTGTCAGACTTTCAGAATCATTTCTGATGGTTTGGAGCGGTAACCGAGGCACGCAGGAGATGGATAGACCCCCGATTCCCTGCCTAGGTGGGACCGAGCTTGGCCACCTTTCCATAGCGCTTCAGGCCAGTGATTTCCAAAATTGCTGTCCACAGGTTCTGAGTTTGGCAGCTTCTGTGTTTGGCTTCCTCGACTCTGGTCTTGCTTGGCTTTCTGTTGGAAGCTACAGGCTCTGCTTTTACACAGGAACCTTGTTTCCAAACCAGCTGGAGCAAATCATTGTTAGGATAGCACACCTATCTCCCCTGGGGGTTGACATAGAAGATGCAGATAACACCAAGAGACAACTTCTAGAGCCTTCTAGTCAGGAGACACTCCCATGCAGGAATGCTCACAATGAGCATAGAGGAAACACGTGGATGTTCTGAGGAAATATCTGCAAACGTTTTGAAACTTTTGCTAGAAATATCCTCGCCAGTGCCATCTATTTTAGGAGGTAATTACTCACAGAACAAAAAAAAAAAAAAAAAAAAAAAAAAAAATTTTTTTTGAGACAGGGTTTCTCTGTGTGGCATTGGCTATCTTGCACTCACTTTGTAGACCAAGCTGGCCTTGAACTCACAGAGATCCATCTGCTTCTGCCTCCCTGAGTGCTGGGATTACAGGCTGAGCCACTGTGCCCAGCCTAAATTTTTTTAAATTCAGTGTCTTGTTATATAACTGAGGTTGGCTTTGAACTCTCGGAAGATCCCCCTTGTCTCCTGAGGACTGGTGATGCTACGCATGCTTCATCATGCTGGCTTTTGATTCTTTGTTTTGTTGTTGTTTTGGTTTGGTTTTTGAGACAGGGGCTCTCTGTGTAGCCTTGCCTGTATTGGACTCTCTTTGTAGACCAGGCCGGCCTCGAACTCACAGAGATCTACCTGCCTCTGCCTCCCTGAGTGCTGGGATTACAGATGTGTGCCACTGCACCCAGCTATGGCTGGCTTTTGAGAAAGAGGGCATCTTAGCAGGTAACAAGGTTTGTAGAAGTCCAGGAATACTTCACCAGGGCTGGCCTGATGGCTTGGTGGGTAAAAGCACTTGCCACCAAGCCTGAGGACCTGAGTTTTATCCCTAGAACCTGGATAGCCAGAGAGAATTGACTGTGAAAAGTTGTTCTCTGGCCTCTGTATATACAGACATATGCACATCCACTGACACCTACCTACACAAACTCAATCAATAAGTGAAATTAAAAGGACTGTTTTGTCAACATTTTAAAAGCTGGAATGATGGCTTGGGCTGTAATTCCAGCTATTCAGGTCCTAGGTTCAACCCATGTAATTATCTAAGACAAATAACAAATGAACAAAACAAAACACACACACACACACACACACACACACACACACATACACACGGTGGCACACATTTATAAGTCTAGTGTTTGGGAGGCATAATAGAAGAATCAGGAGCTCCATGTCATATTCAGCTATGTGATAAGCTCAAGGCGAGCCTGGGCTATATGAGGCCAGCCTGGGCTATATGAGGCCAGCATGGGCTATATGAGACCGTGTATCAAAAGGGTATGGGAGAAGCTAATGGGTTCTGGGCAGAGTTTCCTATGATTTTGCTTTGTAGAGAAACAGGATCCCTCTAAAAGCCTTAATTTTTAAGAGAAAATGTGTGTGGAGAGACATTTGCTGATAGGTCATCAAAGTCTTGGACTGATACAAACTTCAGGGCAGGAATTACAGATGTGAGCATCACACTACATAGTTTCCAATATATTATGCACACTGAAATTACACATCTTTCAGGTTTAAAGTTTCATAAAATATATGTCTTAAATGAGAATTAGTAGAGTTCATGATTTGGGAGTAGGATTTCTCACTGAACCTCAACAGACCATATGTATTTGCTAGTTTCATGTCAACTTGACGAAAGCTTGAGAAAATGCCTCCATAAGATCTGGCTGTAGAGCATTTTCTTAATTAGTGATTTATGGATGAGGGCCCAGCTCACTGTGATACTATCCCTGGGCTGGTGGTTCTGGGTTCCACAAGAAGGCAGGCTGAACAAGCCATGGGGGAGCAAGCCAGAAAGCAGCACCCTTCCATGGCCGCTGTATCATCAGCTCCTGCCTCCACGCTCCAGCTCTGTCCTGACCTCCTTCAGGGAATAACTATAATGTGAAAGTGTAAGTCAAAGAAACCCTCTCCTCCCCTTCATCATAGCACCAGAAACCCCTAACCAGGACACAAGACTAAAGTCAAAATGGAACCATCCACGTAGAAGCCACTTGTCATCAAACTCAAAGTAAAGCTGCGCTCCAAGCCTTTAAGAACTTGGGACAACAGGAAAGGGCCATATTTCCCAAGCAGAGCATTACAAAGGGTTTCTGCTTCAATGCGATGCCCTTTCATCCTTTGGTCCTGACAAAGCAGCCTGAAGTTGCCTGCAGTTACCCCATCACTTACTTCTATTGCTTTGTCCCCTCGTCCCTCCTCTAAAAAGGAAGCAGCCCTGAGACAGCCAATATGCTTCTGCCATTTGATGTTGTCTTTTTTTATCTCCTTCCAGGCTATAAAACCACCTGACAGCCAACGGCGGCACTGCTTATATCTTTCAGAAGTACTGTCTGATTCCAAGACAGTAAACCACGGTGACTTAAGATTATCAAAACCAAAGGTGATCAAAAACCAAAACCAGGCATGTTGGCTCAGGACTGTGATCCCAACACTTGCGAAATTGAGGCAGGAGCATTGCCACAAGTCTGAGGCTAGACTGGGCTGTATGGTGAGACGCTATCTCTGAAAACCAATAAAATATCAAGAAACGGATGTTTGAACTAAACATTTTTATTTATACAATTGTCAGCCTTGAAATTAAAAAAAAAAAAACCAAACCCACAAATAAACATCAAACCACAGTGATCATCGCCTTCACTGCACTGTCCTGCCCATGACTTCTAAACTGAGCAAATAAAAATACAGACTGCCCAGCCAAATTGAACTTTAGATCAACAACATGTGATTTCTCTTCTTCTTTCTTTTTTTTTAAATGATTTTTTTTATTTATTTATTTTATGTATATGAGTCCTTTATCTGTATTTCAGAAGAGGGCATCAGATCACATTATAGATTGTTGTGAGCCAACATGTGGATGCTGGGAATTGAACTCAGGACCTCTAGATGATCAGCCAGTGCTCTTAAGCTGAGCCATCTCTCCAGTCTGTGATTTCTTTTCGTTCTTTCTTTCTTTGACTTTTTGAGACAGGATTTCTCTTGTAGTCCTAGCTGTCCTGGACTTGCTTTGTAGACCAGGCTAGCCTGGAAATTACAGAGATCCACCTGCCTCTGCCTCCCAAGTGCTGGGACTAAAGGCATGAGCTATCATGCCTAGCAACAAGTGATTTCTTAGGGTAAGTAAGTACACAGTGTGCTTTATGCAGTATTTGGAGCATACTTACTGTTAAAAAAAAATTACTGCTTAAGAATTATCTCAAGTTCAACTTTATTTGGGTCAGCAGAGTATTTGGGGGTGGGGGAGATTTAATTTTTGTGCCTGAAGTTGAATCTAGGCCTTGAACATTCTAAGCACATGTATGTCAGTAAGCTAAGTCCCTGGCCCCAGGTTTCCACTATTTTAACTGGCTAAGTAATTCCTACCTATCTCTAGAGCCCTGTGGGTTCAGCTAACAACAACCAAACCCAAGCCAAACCAAACAAAAACACTCAAACCCAAACCAAAATTTGCATTTACTATTCAAACATTAAAGTTACAAAGTATTTTTTTTTCCTTTTTTTGATACAAAGTCTCACAGTGTAGCCCAGGATGCCCTGGAACTCACTATGTAGCCAAGGATGACCTCAAACTCCTGACAAATCCTCCTGCCACAGCTCTGAGTGCTAGGATCACAGTCATGAGTTTCCTCTCTTACATACCAAGTGTCTTTCCATCCCATTCAAAGCCCAACTTCTGAATCTTTGTATGTGACCTAACTTCACCTACCACAGTCATGACCACATCTGTGAAGAAAGGTTAGGAATAGTTTTCCTTTGTTGTTTTGAAGATCATAAGGGATGGACAGAAGGAGAAAATAATAGCAAAAATAATGGAGATGGTGTGTAAGTGTTTGGCACAGTTCTCAGCTCAGAACAAGTACTTCATTCTGTCTGTTACTGTTGCAACAGGACACAGTGAGAAACTGATATGGCTCAGGAAAGTCCTGGGGTCTTTAATTTGCCAGACATGATCCTCATCTATATGTGACTGAGATGCTGTGACCTCAGGCATTCATTGTATTCAACAAATAAGAGTCAGCACACAAGAATAAATAACAACTATGTTGCTGGAGTATAGTAGTTTATGACAAATTCCTTCATACACATTTCATTTAAAATGTTTTGGTTTTCTTTTTAAAGATTTATTTATGTGTTATTTTTGTGTGTGTGTGAGTGGGTGTTTGCATGTGTGTGCACCACATGCATGCAGTGGCCACAGAGGGCGTTGACTTTCCTGGGACTAGAATTACAGGTAGTTGTGAGCTGCCATGTGAGCACTGGGAGCCAAAGCCAGGCCTTCTGAAAGAGCAGCCAGTGCTCTTGGCTGCTCGTGGAATCATTACCCCAGCACTGGGACCTGGCTTCTGACTGGCTTGATTTTGGTTTTGTGCAGGGCTTGTGTGGATAGCCACAACTGCAGTGAGTTCATGGGTATGACAGCCAGGTCATGTCAAGAACACAGTATTTTTATGTACTACTCTCAGGCTGGAGGGATGGCTCAGAGGTTAAGAGCACTGGCTGTTCTTCTGAAAGTCCTAAGTTCAATTCCCAGCAACCACATGGTGGCTCATAACCATCTATAATGAGGATCTGGTGCCCTCTTCTGGCCTGAAGGCACACATGCAGGCAGAGCATTGTACAAATAATAAATAAACAAATATGTAAAACGTATGTCCTATTCCATACAGTGGGTCTTACATTCTTTCTGCCTTTCCCTCTCGTGTGCTGTTCCCTGAGCCTTTCAGAAGTGGAGTGGGGGCTTACTTTGTGAGATGGGATCTTCTCGTGTGGCCTAAGTTGGCCTCACATTCAACATTCTAGAATTATAGTATGCTGGGATTAGAGGTAAACCCATCATACCTAGATGAAAATGTGTGAATTGTGTAAAAATTTATTTTGAGACAGAGTCTTTCACACAGCCCACAATAGAGTTGAACTATAGCAATTCTCCTGCCTCGGCCTCCCAAGGCCTAGGGTTACAGATGGGAGCAATTATACCCAGAGAAAAATATGTTTTTACTTGGGTTTTTTGTTTGCTTGTTTGAGGCAGAGTCTCAATAAGCCAGGGTCCTGGCTGGCCTAGAACTTGCTCTGTAGACCAGGCTGCCCTTGCACTCACTGAGATCTTCCTGCCTCTGTCTTCTAAGTGTCAGGATTAAGGGTGTGTACCACTATGCCCCATTGAAAGTATGTACTTTGAAGAAAATGTAAGACAGTTATTCTGAAAGAGAAAGTACTGTGAAATTGTCCCACATAACTCTGGGCTGCTTCCTCACTAACACGGCCAACCCCCTCTGAGATCCACTACCTAAAATAGACTCAGAGACCTGAAAAAAAAAAAAAAGGAATGCATGATAAAAATTTCCTTTAGCCAGGGAACAAATTTAGAGCAACCTCTATGTGTGCTCAGTGAGGACCGAACTTCTGGTCCCAGATGTGCCTTTTTGCCCTGGGCCCCCAACACAAAACAACACCCCTCAATGTTGTCACCATTGAGAACAAAGGGCAAAAGACTCTCCACTACAGGCAACAAAAGGCTCTCCAGAATGGCTTTTTATACCCAAAGCCAAAGAAAGCTATAACCTGTGACCTCCATTCACCGCAGGAAGAGTCTGAATGCTTTCCCTGCTTTGTAATGGAGAACATCTGCCCTTCTCAGGGGACAGTCACTCTCCCAGGGACACGTTTCACACGCAGAGAAGCATCCTCTTTGCGTGTGGCTGTCCACCCGGAACCTTCCTTAACTTGGAAATGTGCCCTTCTCAGAGGCTCTATCCACAGCCCCTAAGTTGCCTTCAGGATGCCAGTCTTGATTGTGGCTTAAGCAAGGGAGAAATGTTGCAGATATAACGAGAATACAAAGCTTTTTCTTTTCTTTTCTTTTCTTTTTTTTCTTTTTTCTTTTTCTTTTCTTCTCTTCTTTTTTTTTTTTTTTTTTTTTGTTTGTTTTGTTTTGTTTTCGAGACAGGGTTTCTCTGTGTAACATTCCTTGGCTGTCCCGGCCTCCCTTTTGTAGACCAGGCTGGCCTTGAACTCACCTCGATCTACCTGCCTCTGCCTCCAGAGTGCTGGGATTAAAGGCGTGGCCACCATGCCCGGCTTACAAGGCTTTTTCTAAGAGAAATTCTGATGTTTGTGCTCCTCGTCAGAAACATAGTCTTTTTTTCTTTTTCTTTTTCTTTTTAAGATAGGTTCTCATTATGTAGCCCAGGCTGGCTTCAAACTCTCAGAAACCAGCCTGCGTCTGCCTCCTGAGTGCTAGGATTAAAGGTGTGCAGAGAGGCGAGCTTTTAATTTTACTATGGATAGAACAAGGCAACGGTAGATCCCACCACGGTGGCATTGGAAAAGCCACGGATGGGTATCCAAGACTGGAAATGTGCAACTACTGATAGAAATTAGAGTGGTTTATCATCAGTTTTCTTGGAGGGAAGCAATAGCTTTAAGGGTGGGATACAATTTCCTATCAAGAGAAAAGATGTGATGCAGATTGGAAGCAGGCCTTCCCAACCCTGCGCTCTCCTCCTGCTTTCTTCCCAGCCAGGCTGAACTTCTTCCCTGGGCCGCAGTTTAAAAGGACAGACTCTAATAGGAAGGCTGGAAAGTGCTGCTCCCCTTGACCTGACCCAAGAATGGTCTTATAATACAAATTACAGACCAGAGTTGAGGAGGTCAGCGAAGATATTTTCTTTTCATTATAAGTAGCTAGGTGGCAGGGAAATAGCTTATGAGGTAAAGTGCCTGCAAGCTTGAAGATTGGAGTTTGAGCCTTGGTAGCCAAGTTAACAAGCCAGGCATGGGGGTGTGGTTTTGTGACACACTCCCCCCCAATGATGGGGAAGTGAAGACAGGAGGGTCCGTGGGGCTCACAGGGCAGCCAGCCTAGCCTACTTGGTGAGCTCCAGGGCCAGTGAGAAACCTTGTCTCACAGAAAGGTAGACAGTATCTGAGGGAGCAAGGCTTTGTCTTTGTCCTGTGGATTCTGCGTGCGCGCGCGCGCACACACACACACACACACACACACACACACACACACACTCACACGAGCCTGAATTACTCCAGAATTACTAAAGAAGTAACATTATATTATGGACCAGATGAAAATAACCCCACGAAACTACCACCTTTCTCTTTCTTTTTATCTTTTCTCTTTCTTTTTCTCTTTTATTTATTTTTGTTGTTGTTGTCATCTTTGGTTTTTTGAGACAGAGTTTCTCTGTGTAGCCTTGGCTGTTCTGGACTCACTTTGTAGACCAGGCTGGCCTTGAACTCACAGAGATCCACCTGTCTCTGCCTCCTGAGTCCCGGGATTACAGATGTATGCCACTTTGCCAATCTAGGACCTTCTAGCTTGTTCACTGTCCGGATGAACCCCTTGTTTTCCACACAGGAGGTCAAACTACTGCTCATATCTTTTAAGACTGAATAGCTAATGTCTTTCCGCCATCTTCAAAGTACATAGCATCACAGAGCACCCATATACGCATAGCCCCACTGTCTCCAGAGGGAAGTTCCTGGAAGCCTGTTTACTCCACTCACAGGCCTTCCAGAGTTAGCTTGTTGCAAACTGATCTATTGTCCATGTGGCTTCAGAAGGTGAAACCCATTTGGTGCTCGTAAACTGAGACCCGTCTTTCAGGAAAACAGAAAGTCTGTTTCCTACAGTTGTCGCTGGCAGAGGCAAACTTTAACACTTCCTCTCACTGTCTTGCATGCTTTCCTTTTTATGTTTGTTTGTTTGTTTGTTTGTTTTGTTTTTCAAGACAGAGTTTCTCTGTTTAACAGTCCTGGCTATCCTGAACTCACTTTGTAGACCAGGCTGGCCTTGAACTCACAGAGATTTGCCTGCCTCTGCCTCCCAAGTGCTGGGATTAAAGGCATGTGCCACGGCTGCCCGGCTTCCTCCTGCATTCTTCTTTTTTCTGATTTTTTTAAAAAAAAATACGTGTTTCCACAATTAGCCTGCATGACTAGACCAAATGCCACTCATTCAAACAGGTTGCAACCTGAGTCCATCAGCTAGCTTGTGAAAGTACAAAATCAAAACTAAACAGGGTGGCGGGGCATAGTTCACTGCACAACACCTGCCTACCACATAGAGGCCCTGGCCTCTTGCCACAGCACCCCCCAAATGACCCCCCCTAAACTGTGATAACCAGAAACACTCATAAGCCAAACATTATTCAGCATTAATAGGAATGAAATGGATACTTCCGGGAACTCTCTCATGTATAAATCTCCCTGCCAAAGCATGCTAAGCCTGCCACAAAAGATGGCATGTTTTAAGACTCCATATCCTTGAGCTGGGGTGGGAGTGGCTTGTAGGGTCTCACTGCAATGATGAGGTGAGGGTGGATGTGTAGTGCTTGCCTTGTGCTTGCAATGAAGCATTTGCTAGAAATTATTAAATCAAACACATGAATGATCTTTATGGTATAAGAGCCATATGCCTCAAAAAGTAATTTAAAAAAAAAAAGCCAAAAGGAGAGGCAGAGGCAGGCAGATTACTGAGAGTTCAAGGCCAGCCTGGTCTACAAAGCAAGTCTAGGACACCCAAGGCTACGGCAGAAGTGGAGGCCAAACCAGGAAGGTTAGGAATTTAATGTTACCCTTAGCTGCATAGTTTGAGGTCAGCCTGAGCTGCATGAAACCTCAGTTTATTTGTTTTGTTTTTCTGTAGCCCTAGCTATCCTAGAGCTCACTCTGTAGACCAGACTACTCTTGAACTCAGAGATCCACCTGCCTCTGCCTCCCTAGTGCTGGGATTAAAGACACCACTGCCCAGCCAAGATCTTAATTTAAGGAAAGGAAGGAAGGTGGGAAGGAAGGAAGGAAGGAAGGAAGGAAGGAAGGAAGGAAGGAAGGAAGGAAGGAAAAAGGTCAAGGGGAGGGAGAAAATTAGTTTTTCAAAAAGTAACTGAAATTTTAGAGTCTCTAAAAGATGAAAAATGAAAACAAAGGAACTGTGTGCTACAGGAGAATCTCACTGGGTAGCCCTGGCTAGCCTAGAACTTACTGTGTAGAAGTAACCTGGCCTGGAACACAGAGATTTGTCTGTCACAGAATTCTACCTGCCTCTCCCTCCTGAGTGTGAGTAATGGAATTAAAGGCATGCACTACCACATCCAGTGAGATTTTCTTTTCTTTTTCTTTTTCAATGATCAATTTATTATTCATACAGTATTCTGCCAACATGTATGCCTGCACACCAAAAGAGGGCAACCGAACTCATTATAGATGGTTATGAGCCACCATGTGGTTGCTGGGAATTGAACTCAGGACTTTTGGAAGAACAGCCAATGCTTTTAACCTCTGAGTCATCTCTCTAGCCCCTCTTTTCTTTTCCTTGTATTTTTATTTTTGTGTATTTTTGAGACAGGGGCCTATTAAATAGCTTAGACTTGCCTCAAACTGTTATGTAGTGAAGCTGGTCCTAAATTGTCAGCAATCTTTCTGCCTTAGCATCTGAGGTGTTGAAATTATAGGCATGCACAACCACAAAGGGACTGATCCGTTCTAGACAGGGTCTCTTGTGGGAAGGAGTGTATGCTTTGTCACAGGTGAAAGCAGTCTTGGTGGCCTTTGCCCTTGGACACACCACAGATACTCCCTGAGATTAACCTTGAGATAGACTGAGTGGAGCCATCTGGGCCTGGAATTCACGAAGAGGACCGAGGGACTCCATCTGGACTATATTGTATTTCTAATTGACCCTCAATGGGAGAGGGAGACTGCCCCTTGCACGTGAGAGACAGGCAGGCAGAGAGGACAGAGAGGAACAGCAAGTTAAGACCGGGCTTGAGCGCACGTGGATTGGGAAGAGGATCAGCGAACAGGCCAGACCAGTGCACAGGCCAGAGACACCTAGGGACCCATCCCGTGGAACAGATACTGGAAGGTTCACTCTTGTTTCCCTTTAACCTTTTTTCCCTTTTGTGCAAGCTAGTTGGGTTGTATAATAAATTTTAATTGTTAAGAAATAGAGCCAACAGTCTCTACTCCCACATCCTTTAAAAATAATTAATGCATCTGTACCAGGTCTCAGGGGAACATCTGCAAGACTATTGGACAGAAAATGCCTCTGGAGGAGGGACCAGCTGAGTGATAGACTTCAAGAAAGAGATGAGGAACTAGCTAGGAAACTGTGAGTAAAAGCCAAATTAGTTTGTTTTTTGTTTTTAAGTAGGAACATTTCACGAATTTGTGCGTCATCCTTCAGCAGGGGACATGCTAAGCTTTGCTTCATTTCAATCTTAGTACATGTGATGCCAAAGAAAGCAGAGCCACGGGGCTTTAAAAACCTGAGCACCTGCCCTTGAGCTTGATCTGCTCGAAGGAGAGAAGAGTCTGGAAAGGGTTCAGACAGAGGGGACTCGTCGGGTCGGCCTTACTGAAAGGTGGCTCTGGCTAAAGACTAAATAGAGAGGACAGAGACAGATGCAGGCATGGAGTGGGAGACACAGCTAGAAGCAGTCTGTGCTCAGCTGAAATAGCCAGAGTCTATCAACTGCTCAGAGGGAGCTTCTCAACCAGGTCTGGTATTGCAGGCCTGTAATTACAGTTACTTAGGAGACAGAGGCAGGAGGATGGCAAGTTCCAGGCTTGCTCGGGCTACAGTGAGTTTCAGGCTAGCCTGGACAACAACAGTGAGACTCTGTTTCCAAAGAATATAGTGAAAAGCAAGTCCAGGGCAGTCAAGGTTACAGAGAAACCCTGTCTTGAAAAACCAAAAGGAAAAATAAAATAGAGCTCAGTGGTGGATTAATTGTAGACTGTTCTAGCATGTTCAATGTCCAGGACTACAGGAAGAAAAAGGAAGAGATAATTAAGGACAGGCAAGTCCCCAAACTCTAAACTTAATTAGGCATGGTGTCACAGACCTTTTTGGAAGGTTGGCACAGCCTGAGCAACTTGACAAGGACAACCCTCACTCTCTCTCTCTCTCTCTCTCTCTCTCTCTCTCTCTCTCTTTCTCTCTCTTTTTCTCTCTCCCTCCCTCCCTCCCTCTCCCTCTCTCTCTCTCTTTGTCTGTCTGTCTATCTGTCTTAAAGAGCTAGGATATAGCTCAGTGGTAAAGCACTTGCCTAGCATATGCGAAGCCCTTGGGTTCCATCCCTAGTACTCTGCAAGGAAAGAAATGCCTTCGTTCTTCTGAAATTTGAATCTTAAAAGCAGTAAGTAGCCTGTCAAGTTCCTGTTTCTCCTGCCAAGGGGATTCCCATAGCCAGGCAAATTTAACAAACAATAATCCAAACCAATGTGATGGTGCACACCTGTAGTCCCACTACTCAGGAGGCAGAGGCAGATGGATTGCTGTGAGTTCAAGGCCAGCCTAGCCTACAAAGTGAGTCCAGGACAGCCAAGGCTACACAGAGAAACCCTGTCTCAAAAAAACAAAAACAAACAAATGACAAAAAACAAGAACAAACAAACAAAAACCCAAACAATAATCCATACCACTTACTCATCCATCCATCCATCCACTCATCCATCCATCTACCCACTCATCCATCCATCCACCCACTCATCCATCCATCCATCCACTCATCCATCCATCCATCCACTCATCCATCCATCCATCCATCCACTCATCCATCCATCCATCCATCCATCGATCCACTCATCCATCCATCCATCGATCCACTTATCCATCCATCCATCCATCCACTCATCCATCCATCCATCCACTCATCCATCCATCCATCCACCCAGCTTTTCATTTACTTACTCATTCATTCAGTGTCTGAACAAACATCAACACAGACTCAGACAACTCAAAGCTCTCCTAAGTATGTCTGTCCTTTTCTTGTGACGAATGGTGATGGCACAGGCTGAAATAAAGTCAACATTTCTCCCAAAACAAGAACAGGTAAAAGCAGCACATAACAGGTGGACACAGTGAAGCAAGATACCGTGACAGATACACACACTATTGGTTTCAGCCTCTGAAGCATTGGTAGTCAGCAAGTGTGGGTACTGCTCTTGGTAGGAACACAAGGCCTCACTGTATACCTTTGGCTGGCCTAGAACTCACTATGTAGATGAGACTGGTCTTGAACTCAGAGATTAGTCTGACTTCACTACCATGCCCAGAAATATGAAAACCTTGGTGCATTAGTCTCCTAGAGTGGCTATAACAAAGTGTCATAGACTGAGTGTGGGACTCTGCCGAATAAGGTTGAAGTCCCACTTCGCATGATGGCTGTTTTGCACTCGGTCTGTGAAGAACGGACTCCCTTTCTCAGTGGGATCCTAATCTACCAGATCTGGTAATTCCAGATTTTGTAAAGGGCATCACATAGTCCTAAAAGGAAAATACAGACCTGACCCTTTCCTGATAAGGAACTTTAACAAGCACAGGGAATTCCTGGAAGTACCCCACCTTGTCCTGAGATCCTAGCCTCCAGCAAACTGCACCTAGGAGTCATCGCCTCACACATAGAATAATCAAGTACTGTTTTCTCCTTGTGACAGGACCCAAGTGGTATTGACTATAAACAGGCAGTGTATGCAGATGAAGTATCCTGGCATCCTTAGCCCTAGGAATCAGGCACATTCACCCTTACGACCCACCCACTGGTTTATAAATCCTTGGTTCACGTGTAGAGTTTGGCTTGTTTTCTCGCTCCATCATGACAGTCTGAGACTCCATTTATTCCAGGAGGAACTGCCACTGGATGTCTGGGACACCCAGTGGTCAGGCAGCAATGGCAGAACTGCCTTTGCAGCTGCTGGGACCTGCTCAACCACTGCTGAAAGCTTGGTGCTGACCCCCAGGGAATCACCCACCAAGGTGGGGTTGCCGCACCCTTTCTCCCAGTGGGTTTCAGACATTCCCCCACTCCCCTGCCATGCCTGGCAAGGTAGATGAACCAAAAGGCCGTGACACTTAGATCTTGTGGAGTTCCCCAGTCTCCACTTCCTGTTGAGACCTGCATTCTCATTCCGAAAAGAGCTGATTGTAACACTCAGTGTGCAAACTCATTTCCCACTTCCACCAGAGAAGCTGGGAACCTGGCTTTGTGCCTAAGCCACAAGCCTCACTCCTAAAATGCTCTGGCTGCCCCTGAGTGAGAGACGGGACCTCTAGTCTTGAGGTCCATCTATTCCTGTTAGGAAGCAAGCAGAGCTAGGACTAACCCGTGGGATGTGGGACCCAGACCTGCCACTACCAGACTCCTACTGACAACTGAGTACTTGAAAATCCACAGAAATCACCAGGTGCAGTTGTACACGTCTTTAATCCCAGCACTCCCTCCAGAGGCAGAGGCAGGTGGATCACTGTGCATTGGAGGACAGCCTGGTCTACAAAGCAAGTCCAGGACAGCCAAGACTACACAGAGAAACCCTGTCTCAAAAACAAACAAACAAACAAACAAACAAAATACAGAAACTAGTTTTCTCCCATCTCTAGAATCCCACCTTGTGAATCACCATTGCTGTAAGGAAGTGCCTTCTAGCATCTTCCAGCTTTTGGCGTGAGTCATTATTTTGGGCTTCAGCCTTTTTGACATGCTAGAGAGTGAACTGAAGTCTTACACACGTGCTGCCGCCGGGTACCCAGTTAGCCTCATTACCCTTAGCCTCCCCATTTGGTTTTAGTTTGTAGCTGCAGAACTCCTATTTCGGCCTCTGTCTCTTCATAAGGCCTTCTCGTCACATGCCTGGGTCTCTCTTTTATCTCTTAGAAAGACACATGTCGCTGGGATTAGCACCATCTGCTGAATGTGGAGTGATCTCATCTCAGGATTCTTAGCTGTTTGTACAAAGATGCTTTCTCCAAAGTACGGTCACATTTCAGGCACCAAGAGTTAGGACAGATGTTTCTTAGGTTGGGGTGACAGCCTTCATTTACTTCAATAAGGCTAACAAAATAGTAGGTTTAGTCCAGGAATCTTTACACTTACCTAGTTTTGGTTAATGTCCCCTCACCTCCTCTCACCCTCTCGACCTTCATGCCAGTGTCTATGCCCTTCCACACCAGTATTCCCTCTTCCACTTTCATGCCATATGCGTTTCATTACCTGCCCCTCCCCTAAAGCCTCTCCATCCCTTCATGGGTCCCTTTCTAGGTTCCTGGCCTCTATACCCATTCCCCGCACAGTTGGGATGCTTTTGTTTGGTCGGCCTTGTGTTTTGAAATAAGGTCATGCTATGCAGCACTTTGAACTCATCAGTCTTTATCCTCAGCTTCCCAAGTGCTGGAATTACAGGAAGGACCACTACTTATGATTTTTTATTCTTTTTTTTTTTTTTGCTTTGTTTTTTGTTGTTGTTCTAAAGTAATTTTTATTTATTTAATTTTAATTTATGTGTGTTGGTGTGAGGGTGTCAGATCTTGGAGTTACAGATAGTTGTGAGCTGCCATGTGGGTGGTGGGAATTGAACCCCGGGTCCTTTGGAAGAGCAAGCAGTGCTCTTACCCACTGAGCCACCTCTCCAGCCCTGATTTTTTTATTCTTATTCTTAGTATTTTTATTTCTTTATTTTTATTTTCATTTTTATTGTCTCTCTATGTAGGCATGGCTGGTCAGGAACTCAAAGAGATCTTTCTGCCCCTGTCTCCAGAGCACTTGGACTAAAGGTATGTGCTATCATACCCAGCTGATTTTTGTTTGGTTTGGTTTTTTTTCATTTGGTTTCTCCGTGTAGCTTTGGCTGTCCTAGATCTCACTCTATAGAGCAGGCTGGCCCAAACTCATAGAGATCCACCTGCTTCTGCCTCCTGAGTGGTGAGATTAAAGGCAAGCACTACTCCCGCCTGGCACTAAGCAGTTTTTTGTTTTGTTTTGTTTTGTTGTTTTTTGAGACAGTCTTTCTCTGTGTAACCTTGGCTGTCCTGGACTCCCTTTGTCGACCCTTCGAACTCACAAAGATCTGCCTGCTTCTGCCTCCCGAGTGCTAGGATTAAAGGTGTGCACTACCACACCCAGCCCACCCAGCTGATTTTTTTAGATATTATTTTTAGCCATGTGTATGTGTTTGGATCTATATGTGGATGTACACATGTATGTACATATATGTATAAGTCTGGCATGTACATGCAGATGCCTAAGGAGATCAGAGGTGTTAGTTCTTCCTGGATCTGGAGTTATAGGCGACTTTGCACCTGCTCAGTGCATGCTCTTAACTGATGAGCCATCTCTCCAGCCCCCTGAAAATTTTTTTATAGCATACATTAATTGTTCAAAATAACAGGCTTTGTTATGGCATACCTGGATCAAATTCATGCCCTTATTTCCCTCTCTTATCTCCCTGGTTCCCTTTTTCTTCTCAAATAATCCTCTAGGGATGCAGTGTTTTACTAGTCACAATTCAAGCCACTAGAAAGAGCAATTTTTAACTATCAAACAGGTGCACAGGATGCTCCTATCCACACTGACGTATTTAGAAGGTATTTTAAATGAAAACTTGGGGAGTTGATAGAGTACTTGCCTGGGAAAAACAAGGCCTCAGGTTCAACCCCTAGTATGACAAATAAATAAGTACATAATAATATAGAAATAAACTAGGCATGGTGCAAGCCTTTAATCCCAACTCTCGGGAGGCAGAGGCAGGTGGATCGCTGTGAGTTCGAGGCTAACCTGGTCTACAAAGTGAGTCCAGGACAGCCAGGGCTACACAGAGAAACCCTGTCTCAAAAAACCAAAATAATAATAATAATAATAATAATAATAATAATAATAATAATAATAATAATATAGAAATAATTGCTTCATAAATTAATTAAATAAAAAATTGAAAAATAAAAAAAATTTTGTTCACCCCTCTCCTCTTCCCAGTTCCTCCCATCACTCCCACAACTTTTCAAAACAACAGCACAAACCAAAAGGAGGCCTTTTTTGATTTTATGTTTCCAGGAAAAAAAAATTTCAGAAATGACACATCCTAAAAATTCAAGTCACCCAAGGAAAGAATCGACGACATCGTCCCATACCCAGCCTTTGCTAACTCAAACAGTGAAGGAGAGGCAGAATTGAGCCTCTGATAAGGTTCATTAAAGAGCCCTTAATCCGTGCAATGATTACATACTTCATTTGAACGGTGCTGAGTTCCTGAACTGCCAGATGACTCATTCTGTAAACCTCTGGCCGTCACTATTCCCGCCTGAGTGGGCCATGTGCTGCCTTCCTGCTGACATCACTGGAAAGCCTGAGTCTGAACCAAAGTTGCCCTGTGCCTCCATGACCTTTCTCCACAATGCACAGCGGGCCAGGACTTCTGAAAGCTCACATTATTCACGTCTGCTGCCCTGACCCTAGGGAGGTTACTGCTTGGACGGTCGTGAATGCCCTACAGCAGGCCCACTGGAAACCAAGACACAGACTCTGGCTTTTAGGGCCAGTGCGATGGCTCAGCAGGTGAAGGTGCTTGGAGCCACGCTTGACATTTAATTCAACCCTCAGAGCACACGTAGTGGGAGGAAAGAACTGGTGCCTACCAGTCGCCCTCTGACCTCCACACTCGTGTTCTGGTACATTAACAGCTCTGCACACACACACTCACATTTACACAAAATGAATAAAGTTGTAATACAATTTTAGAAAGTTTCCCTAATCTGCTCCCAGATCTCAGGAAACGCCATGTCTGCTTTAGAGACAAGGCCAGCAGAGCAGAGGGAGCCTGCCACTGCCTGGCTCTGGTGCGGGAGCCACCTGAGAAGGCGCTTACCTGGATGGCCATGTCTGCGTCGGTTTCTATGGCATCCGCAGTTACCTCCTCCCCCTGTAGCAGTGCACTGGACCACCCAGATGCTGGGGGAAAAAAAAAAGAAAAGAGTATTTGAGCCAATTGCATTTGTCCCAGCTGATGGAAAGGCACACAGCTGTCATTTTACAGATTAAAAAGCTCACATGATTTGTAAGGGAAACGAGTGGTGACTAACTCGTGGCCCCTAATGTAGCTGGTGGTTGCTGGTTACTGACAAGGCTTACTTTTCAAGGTATGGTTAGTTAATATGTCCTTTGTTTTTACTCTATTTCTACCTTTGGAGTCCTGTGCAAGCCCTGCATTTTTTGTTGTTGTTGTTATTGTTTGAGATAGGGTTTTGGGCAGCTCAGGCTCTCCTGGAGCTTGCTATGTAGCAGAGGCTGGCTGTTTCCAGTGTTGTCATTACAAGCTGGTATCACTAAGCCTGGTTTCAACTGTTTTTATAGAGTTCTACTCTTATCCCAGAGTTTGGAAGGGGATAGAATGATTTCACAACCATCCAAGCCTCGTATTGAGGCTTTCTTTGAGGCTTAGAGTGAACCCCACCCCCCACCCTACCCCCCACCCCCACCACCCCCGGCACAGAAATACAGACATCTAATTCAAGATCCAACAGAAGTGAGTCCAATATGGGGCTTGGTGGGCCACACCTATGATCCCAGCACTCAAGATGTTGTAACAGGGGGATTACAAGTCTCAAGACAGCCCTATGATCCCAGCACTCACGATGTAACAGGCATTACAAGTCTCAAGACAGCCCAGACCAATGGCAAGGTCAAAGGCACCTTAGGTTACTTACTGAGATTCTGTCTCCAAATATTAAAACACACACACACACACACACACACACACACACACACACACACACACACACACACATATACCCCACCACCACCACCACCACCACCACCAAAAACAACAACAAAGTGACTCTAGACTAGTTCCCATTTTCAGTTACACACACACACAAGAAATAACTGGTTGTTTACTATAATTTTCACTTATTTACACTTTTTAGTTTCATTGTTTTGAGACAGAGTCTTGCTATGTCACTAATCTAGAATTCTTTTTTTTTTTTTTTTTTTTTTTCTGAGACAAGGTTTCTCTGTGTAGCCTTGGCTGCCCTGGACTTTCTTTGTAGATCAAGCTGACCTCAAACTCAAGGTGATCTGCCTGCCTCTGCCTCCTGAGTGCTGGGATTAAAGTTGCGCGCCACCACGCCCAGTAAAATTACACTTCTATGTGGATGCTGGGAACTGACCCAGAGGACCTAGGTCCTCTGCAAGAGCAATAAGTGCTCTTAATCGCTGACCCATCTCTCCAGCCCTAGGAACATTCTTTAAAGGTTGGATGTGAAATTCCTTTGTGGAGAAAACTGTGTTTTGAAAACAAAGCAACTCTGTGGATCTTTCAGGTACAAAAATGTGGGTCCTTGCTGGTGCAGTAGTGGTATGACTGCTGGGAGGGTAACCAACCACTCCCTAACTGGATTGAGGCCTTGCTTTACAGGAAGGAATTTACAGCTGGTGTTATAAATCTGGTCAAAAGCTCCTGTCTACAGAGGTTATGAGCACTAGTGGGAAGCTATTGCTATTGTTTTGTTGAAGGAACATGTTATGTCAGTCAAGTTGCCTTCTACATATTTGTATTTATGCCCATAGATTAGTGCTATCATCAACCTTGGTCAGAAAAGCTTCTTTCTGCAGTGGGTCACAGAGTTTCATAACTGGCCAAAATACCGAGAATAAGTGATTGCTGATTGTTCAGCGCTAAGTGAGACATCTATGTCACTCCCTCCAAGGCTCAGGGAACATCACAGAAGAGGAGCAGGAAGGGCCCTGGGGTGCTGTGGAATGCTTACCCCCATGTAGAAGATGGCCATAGCACTCACAGCAGCTGTGATTACATTCACAAGACCAGTACAAGTCTGGAGCTGTCAACATTCCACCATGGAAGAGGCAGAGTCTTCTGAGGCTCCGCCCCTTCCTGAGGATGCATAGACAGTTGATGGTCACAGGAGGAGGGGGAGACATTTTCTTCAGTGGTATAACCGCTGGCAAAGTGCCTGTGATACCTAAATAATTCCTTACCTATGTCCCTGTGAACAACACCAATTAAACTCACTGGTTCACACTCACATACAAAGTAGAGAAAAGGTGGGTTGCGTATCACAGGAGGAAAGAGAGGAAGAAGTATGAACAGAAGATGGAATGGGCTTGAAAGAAGTTGGAACACGAAGTGGAGAAGATTCTTGGGATACTACAAAGGACTTTTGAGACTGCCAGTGTCCACAAATTAATGTTAAGTTATCCTGAGGTGCCATGATGGCATTTGTCTCTTAGTCTCAAAACTGCGGTAGAGATCTGTTTCACACCGTCTCTTGTTGTGTGGTGTTGTCTGGTGAAAAACGAATGTGTTCCCACATTCAGGAGTCAGGGTGAAGAGAAGAGAGCAGAAGTCTCCAAGTATGTAGCCTCAGACGACCTTGTGCTAACAACATCAGAGGTGGTACTCAGCCACACTCTGCACACACTGGGTTACAGACCAGCTGTATCTGAACAGTAAAGAGAAGGGGAGCCTGACATGTTGAGGAGTCAAAGATGCAAGCCGGTTGGCTGTTTTTGCAGGAGGCTGGATTATCCATCTTAACATGCCTCTTCTGTTTTCAAAATGATGATTGCTACCCTGCCAGTGTGTAAATGTACCATAACACCCCGGGGCAGGAGGAGAGCTAGGAATGCTTATCTGGGAATCCTTCAGCTCCAGAACACTGGCAGTGATTTTCAACATCTGCTTGTATGTCAATTCCAGAGGGGACTTTCCATTCTACTTAAATCTATGATTTCCTCATGCACAGATGCTTAAGTAGCTCAGATGTGGAACGCTGAAAGACATTCCAGACAGACACACAGCTATTATTGGTTACAGCCATACAATCTCCTTTTTTATGAAAAAAATAATCTGAATAATTTGACCTAAGTCCTGAATTCTATTACATATGCATGCACACACAAACACTATTTCCATATAAAGTGATTCTTGCTTTGGCTATTTGAGATAAGGCTTCATGCTGGCCTAAACTTCACTATGTAGACTAAACTGATCTCAACTGCCTTCACCTCTGAGTACTAGTGTGAGCCAGGAGGCCCATCTCCAAAAAAGTACTTTTTTCATTTTTGTTTTTAAAATTATTTTATTTATTTATGAGTGTGTATACGGGAAGGGGGCATGTCCAAAGAGGCCATTGGATCCCCTGGAGCTGAATGAAGTTTCAGGTGGTTGGGAGCCATGCAGCAGGGGTACTAAGATTTAAACTCCTCTTCTACAAGAGCAGCAAATACTCTTAACCACCGAGGCCACCTCTTCAGTGTGTGTTTGGTTTTTTAGAGAGGGTCTCTTATAACTCATGTTGGCCTTTAACTCATATACAGCTAGGATGACCATGAATTACTACCCAAATCACCACATGCAGCACCCATAAAGTGGTTTTAAAATGACTTTCCTCTCATACTGTCCTTTCACTGCTCAACCCTCCCTACCTCTCACCTCCTCCCCCCCCCCCCCCACCCCAATGCTGGAGAGTGAACCCAGGCCAGGGCCTTATGCTAGCCAGACACTCCTAACATGCCATCATTCTGATTGTTAGTCTCTGAAAAGAGAAACAATATTTGATACTATTCCTACAATTTCTAGAAATACTTTCACATTTTTATTCCACGTTTTGAAGATCAGACCAAAACCTTCAGGAAAAAATACCATCTCCCTCCCAGCAACAGTATGTTTTCATTTCCGTGTTGTTAGAGCTACAGAGAGCTGTCATCCTGTTCCTAAGTGTACTTATAAATACTGCAGCAGGGACAGTTTTGGAAAGGTGTCTGGGGCACAGATATAAAGCAGTGGCTGTGATTGTTTTCTGACTGTGTTTGCTGTGTCTTCTCATCTAGCTACAGTCGGATGAGAAAGGCTCTTGGTCCAAGTTCTAGTTCCCCGTCCACTGACCTTTCCCATCTGCACATACTGGGAAGGCTCTGCTAACATCCATGCTGTGGGTTACATTGTTGAGCAGTGTATGCCACAGCTGACAGGGCAGAGCGACTGAAATGAGACAACCAAGCTTGGGAGAAGCCGGAGACTACCAGGATGATCTGTTGGAAGAGGGATCCGGGATGGGAGCAGATGCTACAGGGCCTGAGTACTGTAGCCCATAAACAAAGCAGCTTTGTGTGTGTGAGCACATGGGGACAGAATGTAACGCTGACCAATGAGCATAGCATGGCAGCAGTGAAGGAGGTCTTGGGTGGGCAACAACTTAGGGCATTCTGAGGATAAATATGGGGTGACTTCATTTGATCATTGTTACTACAAACATGAAAAGAGGGAGATGGGAGATAGCTCAGACACATAGGAGCTGAGATCAACTATGGGAACAAGACAGTTGTATCTCCATTGTTACCCTCAGTGGGGATGTTGTTTAGAATGTTTGAGGGTGCAACTAATAGAATACTAAGTGATGGCTTTAAAAATAGAAGACAGAGCCAGGTATGGTGGTGGTGCATGCCTTTAATGCCAGCTCTCAGGAGGAGGAGGCAAGCGGATCTCTGTGAGTTTGAGGTCAATATGGTCTACATAGTGAGTTCTAGGCCAGCCAGGGATAGTACATAGTAAGACCTCAAAGCAAAAACCAACCAACCAAACAAACAAACAAACAAAAAAACAAAGCAAAACAGTAGCAGAAGACTGATTGGCTGGCATAACAAAAGTTTCAAGATAAGATGGCATTAGAAGTGGCCAATGCACCTTAGTCAAGCTCTGTAACTCTCTTGAGTTTCCTCTCTCTCCCCAAGATGGTCACACAAGTGTCACGAGTCATGAAAATGTCCAGAATTGAGAAACAAGAGGCATTTCTCTCCTTACTTTTTAAATTGTTATTATTTTTTGTTCTTCTTGGTAGCCCAGGTAAGCATTGAACTAGTGAGCCTCTTGCCTCAGCACCCTGAGTGTTGGAATTACAGGCCTGAACCACCATGCTCAGCTTCCCCTCATCATTAAAAATATTATTAATATTATTATTACTGTTTGGTTTTCCAAGACAAGCCTTCTTTGTGTAGCCTTTGCTACAGCGGATGCTATAGATCAAGCTGGCCTGGAACTTATAGAGATCTGCCTCCCCAGCCAGATGGTTGGCACAGGCCTTTAATCCCAGCACTCCGGAAGCAGAGGCATATAGATCCTTGTGAGTTCCAGGACAGCCTGGGTTTACCAAGAGACTCCAGGACAGCCAGGGCTCTGTGTAACAGAGAAGCCCTGTCTCAAAAAACAAAAACAAAACAAAACAAAATAAAACAAAACAAGTCCCCCCACACCCCGCCTCCAAAAAAAGAAATCTCTCTGCCTCTGCATCCTGGGTGTTGTGATTAAAGGCATGTGCCACCACCACCAGGCTTCCATTCACCTTTTTTTTTTTTTAAGTTGGAAAATAACTTTATTTGTTCTGAGGAACAGGCCAGAGTCCCCTCAGAACTTCTGAAACTGCTTCGTGGTGCCAGCTGCTGTGGTGACCTTGAACACATTGAATGGAATGGTCTTGCTCAGAAGCCTGTACTCTCCCATGGTGACAATGTTGCTCATCTCTACATCTCTGAAAGGGGATGGGGACGGCAGGTGCACAGACATGTTCTTGTGGCTCTTCTTAAAGTGATCGTACTTCCAGATGTAATGGAGTTAGGTCCTGGCAGATGACGATGATCCTCTGCATCTTCATCTTTGTCATGACACCAGACAGGATCCGAGCTCCGATGGAGACGTTACCAGTGAAGGGGCATTTCTTGCCTGTGTAGGTGCCCTCGATGGCCTCCTTGGGTGTCTTGAAGTCTAAACTTATATTTTTGTAATTTTTCCTTGCTGATTTCTCCAAGCAAAACAGCTTCTTGTTTTGAAAGATTGTAGGCTGCTGTTGGTAAGCATGCTCCATCTGAAGGTCCACCATCTTCCAGGCAGCCTGAGAAAAAGAGAGCTAGGCCAACTCCCGGGCTTCCTTATTCAGTATCCAAGTCTGGAGCAGAAACGCCCACTCACTTTCTTATAAGAGTAAAGAAGCCTTCTCTCAGAGCAATCTCCACCCCAGATGATTCTCAAACTCTCAGCAGTGAAAACGCAATGTGAACTTATTCTTAAATCAGTCATGGAGAAGAGATTAAACTTACCAAAACTCCCCCAGATCCACTTCCTGGGGGGTAGGGATGGTCTCAGCATGTGGGTACCACAACAAATGTACAAAAATGGGGTTTTGGCCAACAAGAAAGAAAGGTGACCAATGACAACAAGACGAGCAAGCGGTATCGTCTGTCACGAGACAAGAAGCTCGTAGGTCACTAATTAGTTAGAAATGCACACTTGAATGCATGAATATGCAGGTCCTTCTGGGACTAGCCTTCCAGGACCAAATCTTCTATGACCATTTCTAACTTCAGCCCTAGAATGATGCTTCACCTCCATTGTCACTGAAGTTCCAAACTAAGTCACACTTATGTTGACAATTCTGTGGACTGATTGACTGACCAGAGCTGACCGTAATAAGTGGGGATGTTGCAAACCCAATAGGCTATCTTCCTGATAGCCATTGAATACCCACCTCTGTGCTTTAACATTCTTTGACTATGAGGTAAAACTTTTGGGATGTATTAACTAAAACAACCATTAGTTTCCTCCAACCCCAAGACTAAGCATCTCAACAGATAACACCGGAAATCTATAGCAGAGATCTCGCCTGCTTGTTTTCCCCACCAGTGTATTGGGAGATGCAGTGTTTTATTCTGTAACTATAAAAGCTCATGTATCGGCTTCCATGGTGAGTCATGTCACTCAGGGCAAGGGGAATCTGTGTTCCTAGGTTACAGCCATTCATTTGGCTCAGGATGCGCTATTACTCTTTTTGGAGCATTGACAGAATTCACACACAGTTCTAACCTTCAGCCTCATTTATGTGGGTCTAACACTCTTTGCTGTCAAGGCTGCTTCAGCTATTTTATAAGCACCTGTGGGTAGCTACTGGACCTCCTGGACACTTAGGTTGATCCTAATGAGAAATGTTAATTTAGGATAGTCCACTTGGGGGAACAGGACATTGTCAGTACTAAAGAGAGAAAAGAGGGACGATGCTAAAGGTAGGAGGAGGGCAAGGACGTGGGAACACAGTCTAGTGTCTTAGTTCATGCATTATGGGCCAAAGTAGGGACAGACTGTGGTTGGTTCTGTGCTCTGGGGCTGAGAAAGAACTCTCAAATAAGAACTGCATGGAGATACTGTCAACATATATAATCCTCCGGCATGGGGTGAGACCTTGAGTGAGGCCAACAACCCCCCAGCCCCACCACCACCCTGGAAGCTCATTAGGTACAGCTCACATTGAACAAGAATGAAAGGGGCCTCAAGGCTGCAGACTGTTGTTGTTGTTGCTGTGGCTGTTCCTCTGCAAGGTCACCTGATGAGTCCTCAGCTTCCGCTTTGCCTTTCCATGACTACAAGTGTCATCACTGCACGAGGTCACGCTCACCAGACAGCTGGCATGATGTGAGGATGAGCTGAGCCACAAGCAGGATGGAGAGTGGGAAGGGTCCCAAGGACGCCTTATGTAGCTGGACTTGTGGAAAGACTAATGGGAAACAGCAGAAGGCCCTCGGGTACTGCAGCGGCCGCTTTTATTTGCTGGGACTTGCTGGGTTCCTTTTCCAAGGCTTGAGACCTTATCCTAGGCCATTACTGCTTCAGACCTTCTCCACCAAAGCCTTTCTCCTCCTCCTCCTCAGCCTGTTGGCCTTGGCAGCCATGGAGCTATGGGCCTTTGAATTCTGCAGAGGGAAGAACCTGCCCAGGCCCCACAGGCAGTGCTACAAGGCTGTGACTGACAGCTGAGAGTTGTCTCTCTGCCATTCCAGGCTTCTTCCTGGGGCACAAACTCTAGCAACCCAGGCAGAAGAAGTCACTGGATTCAGTCACAGTGAAAAGACTGGGAGTGGGGGCTGTGTCCCACTGTCTTCATTCTTACCCTCATCCAAGCCTCTGTGCAAAGCCTCATAGTCCAGACGTGGCCAATTTAGTTTCCTTTTAATTACCTTTGGCTCATAGGATTCTTTAAAAAAAAAAAAAAAAGCCACTCTCTGTTCTTGGAGGAGTTCTTCACTGGGTGGTTACAAGAAATGAGCGGAACTTCAGAACAATGATTTGCCTTTAAACATTTGCCCTCACGCTCGGGAGCCTCGCCCAGGGGATAAGCTGGTGGGGCCCGCCTGCTTCCTCTGGATGGGAAGCCCTGCCCAGGGTTTGGGGGGGGATGTCGCACACCCAGCCCAACCTACTCCAAGTAGTGTCTCATCCTTCCTGAGGCCCAGTTTGTTCCTGCTCGGGGTAGTAGGCATGCCAGGTCCTGAGAGAGCCTGTGGAAGCAATGGTGGCAGGGGATGTCTTCCTCCAAGAAGCCTCTCAACCTGGGGGGGTTGGGGGGGCTGGGGTGGGTTCACTGAAGTAGAGAAAGTAGAGAAAGCCCCACCTTTTTGTTTTGGTTTTTGAGACAGGGTTTCTCTGTTATCTTGACTGTCCTGGGTTTGCTTTGTAGACCAGGATGGCCTCGAACTCATAGTGATCTGGATCTGCCTGCCTCTGCAGCAAGCCCCACCTTTTAAATGACAAAGGTTTTCCCCCAAAACTGGCCCCTCTTTGCCTTTCTGTTCTCCCTGAGTCAGGGGAAGCCTACCCAGGTGCCTCTAAGGAGGCAGTGGTGGCTCACATCTGCAATCCCTGCATGAAGGAGCTGAGGTAGACAGGAAAGATGTGAGCTCTAAGCCAGTCTGAGCTACAGAATGTTTAAAAACAAGAGCAAAAAAATCCTCCTGCCCCCCCCCAAACCAAAAACCCCAAACATAGCAAAATAAATGACCAAAGACAAGTCCACAGCTTGCCACGTTGTTGTTAGGGCTCAAACCTGGGACAGGGGGCTAACTGAGGTGCCTGTTTAGTATCACAGCAGACCTGGCTGCCAGGTTCTCCCAGCATCCCTCAGTTCCTACCTGTTACATACAGGGTATGGCTGGTATGCCACACCCCTACCCTACACTTCTTCAGTCCAGAGGCTGAGCTGCTCTTCCCTACAGAATCCAGCCATTTTGGCTACCCACACCTTTTGTCTACCCTTTGCTCTCCTGGCTCTCTCTCTCCTCCCCCTGGTCTCTTCACATGGCCCAGCGCAGGGTCATGTCCACCATGGACCCTTCTAGATGGGCCAGGCTATGCTCTCCCTCATATCTACAATAAACTCTCTTCTCTACCATACCTAGGAGCAGTCATGACCTTCCCATTTTATTCCTTTTATTATTTTTTTACGTCATCCTTGTCCTCTTTTTTTTTTTTTTTTTTAAGGTTTATTTATTATGTATACAGTGCTCTGCCTGCATGTGGGCCTCCCGCCAGAAGAGGGCATCAGATCTCATTATAGATGGCTGTGAACCACCATATGGTTACTGGGAATTGAACTCAGGACCTTCGGAAGAGCAGCCAGTGCTCTTAACCTCTGAGCCATCTCTCCAGCCCTCTTCCTCCTCCTCCTCCTTAAAAAAAAATTTCAGTTGCCCTGGGCCTTTTTAGAATCATTGCTCTCTTCACCAACGCAGCAGCCAAACTATACTAGGAGAGACACACTGTGAGGGGGACAAGGATTTGCCTACGTGTGCATTACGCTTAACCCTCATACAACCCAATCAGGCAAATACAACATTACCCCCACTTTGCAGATGAGAAAACTGAGTCTGAAAATCATTGCGCTAGAAAGTGGTAGAACTAATATATTTTTGTTTATTTAAAGATCTATTTATTTTTGGTTTGTTTGTTTTGTCTTTTCAGACACAGTCTCTCTACGTAGCCCTGGCTGTTTTGAAATTGTGTAGACCAGAGTGGTCTCAAACTCACATAAATCTTCCTGCCCTTGCCTCCCTGGTGCTGAGATTAAAGGTGCGTGCCACTATGCTAGGCAATATTTATTTATTTTTATTTTACGTGGATGAGTGCTTTGCCTGCATCTGTGTATGTGTAGCACTTGTGTACTGGTGCCTGAGGAGGTCAGAGAAGGCATCAGATCCTCTAGAACTGGAATTGCAGATGGTTGTGAACCACCTTGTAGAGGTTGCCAACCAAACTCAGGTCCTCTGCAAGAGCAGAAAGGGCTCCAAACCCCTGAGCCATTGCTCCAGCCCTGGTTTGGATGGTTGGTTGGTTGGTTGGTTGGTTGGTTGGTTTTTTGAAATAAAGTTTCTCTGCATATCCTTGGCTGTCCTGGAATGGCTTTTTAGACAAGTCCAGCCTCACCTCACAGCCATCCCATCCTTCCTCTGCCTCCCTGAGCGCTGGGATTAAAGGCCACCAAGCCCAGCTCCCTGTTTTTGTTTTGATACAAGGTCTCACTCTATAGCCCAGGGCCAGTCCCAAGCCAAGGTCTCACTCTATAGCCCAGGGCTGGTCCCAAAGCCAAGGGAGCCTCAGCCTCTTCTGGATTCAGTATTTAAATAGAAGCCTCTGAATGCACAGGCTATTTGCCCACCCTGTGAACTTTACTAAAACCCGAAGATGAGTGTTTTGTTTATCTTTAGAGACTGGGGACAGGATTATTTAGGACTTGCTGGAAAATGAGATCCAAAGAGGGGGAATTCCCGGGGCTTTCATGTCAGGCGGTTACTCAAAGGAAATTGTTATCTTTTAATTATACCCTCGCTTACTAAGTAACCACGCCTTCCAGACAACTTAATAATATCCAACAAACAAAAAAGGCCCCCTGGTGTGACTTCCAGTCTACCAGGGAAACCAGAAGAAGCAATATGCAAGTTCTTGATTGTTAAACACAACTACCCCTCATTGGGGAGGGGGGAGGTGCTCTGTCAAGGCCTAGTGGTGGCACAGAAGACTGCTAATTAAGTCTAGTTGGGAGATAGAAACATAAGAAACAGACATACATAGTTATGGATTGAGACAGCTGCTATGAATAGAAAAGGTTCAACAGTAGAGGCCCTAGAGCAGACACAGGCTGGCCCTTGACCCACGGCCATGTAGTCATGGTAACAGGCAGATATGGAGCGGGCTGCCTAGCCAGTCTAATCTAGTCTTCTGGAGAGTTCCAGGCCAAAGAGATATGGTCTCAAACTACAAGGTGGATGGTGCCTGAGAAACAATATGTGAGGTTGTCCTTTGGCACGCGTGCGCGCACACACACACACACACACTCATGTGTCACTGTACACACATTCATATGCATACACTCAATACATTAGATGCACACACTAAAATACACACATATGCACACACACATGAAGACACTGATGTGTGCATGAGTGCACGCACATATGGGGGAGGGGGGAGAGGAGAGAGAGAGACAGAGAGACAGAGACAGAGACAGAGACAGAGACAGAGACAGAGACAGAGACAGAGACAGAGACAGAGACAGAGAATGCGCTCCAGGGCACAGTGCTCCGGGAATCTAGGGCTATCTAGTTTGCAGAAGAAAACCTGAGGAGCAGAGCTTTAGAAAGACAGAAAAGATGAGGAATTCAGAAGCACCCTGGGCCTCCAAGCTTTTGCTTGGGGTTAGAAACCATGCAGAGAGCCCAGGGCAAACTCTAGACCTGGTACCTGGGATGAGAAGGTGGTTTGCTGTTTCTGCTTGACCCTCTTCCTCCGAGCATGAGATAAGGAGGAACGACACGGTTTTTAATACTAGCTGCTGCTTCACCAGCGTCTGTCATGTGTCTCACTGCTCTGCGCTTTAGACATATTATGTTACTAATCATATTTTAATAACCCTGAACAACATAGGCACTACCGGGCTGAGGATGTAGCCCAGCTGGTAGAGTACTTGCCTAGCATCCACAAAGCTCTGGGTTCCATTGCCAGCACCGCATAAACCCAATGCCAGCTGTAATGCCAGCATTTGCCAGAGAGGCAGGAGTTAAGTGACATCCTACGCTCCACTGAGACCTTAAAGAGAGCCTGGGACCCACAAGACTGTCTCAAAGAAGGGCAGGGAGCTGGAGAGGTGGCTCAGTAGTTAAGAGCTCTCGCTGCTATTGGAGAGGACCTGAGTTTAGTTCTCAGCATCAGCATCAGGTGGTTCCCCACTCCAACTCAAGGTGATAGGACACTCTCTTCAGGCCTCCTCAGGTGTGCACGTATGTAGCATACGCACACACATACACATGAATAATATTAATAAGTAAATAACTCTTAAAACAACAACAGAACTGGTGCTAAGGAAAAAAATTGGCAGCATTACTATTTTATTTTTTATGGTTTTGTTTGTTTGGTTGGTTGTTTGTGTGTGTGTGTGTTTTCTAAGACAGGGTTTCTCTGTGTAGCTTTGGCTGTCCTAGAACTCATTCTGTAGACCAGGTTGGCCTGGAACTCAGAGATCCACCTGCCTTTGTCTCTCCAGTGCTGTGATTAAAGGCATGTGCCATCACAGTCCAGCTACTATTTTATTTTTATGAAATAGATAGGGGAAAAAAAGAGACTTCAATCTGGTGTTGTGGCTTATGCCTATAATCCTAGCACTCACAAGACTGAGGCAGGAGAGACTGCTTCAAGTTCAAGGCCAGTTTGCACTATACAGAGAGTTCTAGGCCAGTGTGGTGGTTTGAATGGCAGTGACCACCATAGGCCCATAAGCAGTGGCACTGTTAGGAGCTGTGGCCTT